>NW_027100369.1:0-53378 GCF_031753505.1 Anomalospiza imberbis | reverse complement strand
AGAGATAGAACATATGCCCCAGGGCAACGAGCACCGGGAGCGGTGGAGCATCGCTCCTGAGCGAGGAGGATGGTGCTGGGAGCATTCCTGGTTCGTGAGTAAACCTGTTGTCCCTGGTAGGCCCTCGGCCCTCCGGGTGCCGGGGCCCTGGGAGACCTGTTGTCTCGGCCCTGTCTTGGCTTACCTCTGGCCGGCCCCTGGGTAGACCTGCTGTCCTGGCCGGCCTAAGCCTCCGGCCGCCTACCCCCTGGGTAGACTGTTGAAATGGCCGGCCTCATCCTCCAGGCGCCCCGACCCCTGGGTAGACCTGGTTTCCTGGCCATCCTCGGCCTCCGGCCGCCCGGCCAATGGGTAGACCTGTTGTCTCGGCCTTGTCTTGGCTTACGTCTGCCTGGCCTGTGGGTAGACCTCCCTCCCTGGCCAGACTCGGCCTTCAGGCACTAGGATCTTGGGTAGACCTGTGGCCCTGGCCGGCCTCGGCCTCCAGGCACCGGGCCCCTGGGTTACACCTGTTGTCCTGGCTGGCCTTGGCCTCTGGCCGCCCGGCCCATGGGTAGACCTGTTGTCTCGGCCCCGTCTTGGCTTACCTCTGCCCGGCTCGTGGGGTCGACCTGCTGTCCTGGCCGGCCTTAGCCTCCAGCCGCCTGTCCCCTGAGTAGACCTGTTGCCCTGGACGGCCTTGGCCTTCAGGCGCCAGGCCTGTGGGTAGACCTGTTGCCCTGGCTGGCCTTAGCCTCCGGCCGACCGGCCCCTGGGTAGACCTGTTGCCCTGGCCGGCCTCGGCCGCCAGGCGCTGGGCCCGTGGGTAGACCTGTTTCCCTGGCCAGACTCAGGCTCCAGGCACCGGGACCGTGGGTACACATGTAGCCCTGGCTGGACTCGCGCTCTAGGCGCCGGGACCGTGGGAAGACCTGTTGTCCCTGGCCGGCCTCCGCCTCCAGGCGCCCGGCCCCTGGGTAGACCTGTTACCTTGGCCGGCTCGGCCTTCGGCCGCCTGGCCTATGGGTAGACCTGTTTTCTCGGCCCTGTTTTTGGCTTACCTCTGCCCGGCCCATGGGTAGATCTGTTGTCCTGGCCGGCCTTAGCCCCTGGCCGCCCGGCCCGTGGGTAGACCTGTTGTCCTGGCCAGCCTGAGCCCCCGGCCGCCAGGCCCGTGGGTAGACCTGTTGCACTGGCCGGCCTTAGCCTCCAGCGCCGGGGCCCTGGGTAGACCTGTTGTCCCTGGCCGGCCTCAGCCTCCAGGCAGGGGGCACCAGGGTAGACCTGTTGTCCTGACTGGCCTCATCCTCCGGGCCGCCCGGCCCCTGGGTAGACCTGTGTCCCTGGATGCTGTGGTCTCCAGGTGCCGTGTCCCTGGGTAGACCTGTTTTTTCGGCCTTGTCTTGGCTTACCTCCGCCCTGCCTGTGGGTAGACCTGTTGTCCTGGCTGGCCTTAGCCTCCAGCCGCCAGGCCCTGTGGGTAGACCTGTTGTCTCAGCCCCGTCTTGGCTTACCTCTGCTCGCCCTTGGGTAGACCTGTTGCCATGGCCGTCCTTAGCCTCCGGCCGACCGGCCTCATGGGTAAACCTGTTGTCCCTGGCCGGCCTTAGCCTCTGGCCGCCTAACCCCTTTGTAGACCTGTTGTCTCGGACCTGTCTTGGCTTACCTCCGCCCGGCTTGTGGGTAGACCTGGTGTCCTGGCCGGCCTTAGCCCCCGGCCGCCCAGCCCGTGGGTAGACCTGTTGTCCTGGCCGGCCTTAGCCTCCGGCCGACCGGTCCCTGGGTAGACCGTTTGCCATTTCCGCACTCTGCCTTCAGGCACCGGGCCTGTGTGTAGAGCTGTTGTCCTCGGCCGGACTCGGGCTCCAGGTGCCGGGACTGTGAGTAGACCTGTTGTCCCCCAGGCGGCCTTGGTCTCCGGCCGCCCGGCCCGTAGGTAGACCTGTTTTCTCGGCCCCGTCTTCGCTTACCTCCACCCGGCCCGTGGGTAGACCTTTTGTCCTGGCCGGCCTTGGCCTCCGGCCGCCTGGTCCGTGGGTAGACCTGTTGTCTCGACCTGTCTTGGCTTTCCTCCGCCCGGCCCCTGGGTAGACCTGTCTCCTTGGCCGGCCTGAGCCTCCGGCCCAACGGCCCATTGGTAGACCTGCTGCCCTGGCCGGTCTCGGCCTCCAGGTGCTGGGGCCCAGGGTAGACCTGCTGTCCCCGGCGGGCCTCGGCCTCCAGGCGCAGTGGACCGTGGGGAGACCTGTTGCCCATGCCAGCCTTAGCCTCTGGCCGGCCGGCCCGTGGGTAGACCTGCTGTGCCAGCCGGCCTTAGCCCTCCGGCCGCCAGGCCCCTGGGTAGACCTGTTGCACTGGCCAGCTTCGGCCGCTAGGCGCCGGGCCGCTGGGTAGACCTGTTATCCCTGGCTGGCCTCGGCCTCCGGCCTCGGCCTCCGCCTGCCCGGCCCGTGTGTAGACCTGTCGTCTCGGGCCCGTCTTGGCTTACCTACGCCCGGCCCGTGGGTAGACCTGTTGCCCTGGCCGGCCTAGGCCTCCGGCAACCCGGCCCGTTGGTAGACCTGCTGCCCTGGCTGGCCTCGGCCTTCAGGCGCTGGGCCCGTGGGTAGACCTGTTGTCCTGGCCGGATTCGGCTCCAGGCGCCTGGACCCTTCGTAGACCTGTTGTCCCCGGCCGGACTCGGGCCTCCAGGCACCGGGGGCTCTGGTAGACCTGTTGTCCCTGGCCGGCCTCAGCCTCCAGGCACCTGCCTGTGGGTAGCCCTGTTGTCCTGACCGGTCTCGGCCTCCGGCCGTCCGGCCCGTGTGTAGACCTGTTTTCTAGGCCTTGTCTTGGCTTTCCTCCGCCCGGCCCCAGGGTAGACCTGTCTCCCGGGCCAGCCTTAGCCTCCGGCCGACTGGCCCATGGGTAGACCTGTTGCACTGGCCGGTCTCGGCCTCCAGGCGCTGGGCCTGTGGGTAGAATAGTTGCCCTGGCCGACCTCGGCCGCCAGGCACCGGGCCCGTGGGTAGACAAGTTGCCCTGGCCGGCCTCGGCCTCCAGGTGCTGGGGCCCAGGGTAGACCTGCTGTCCCCCGGCGGGCCTCGGCCTCCAGGCGCAGGGACCGTGGGTAGACCTGTTGCCCATGCCAGCCTTAGCCTCTGGCCGACCGGCCTGTGGGTAGACCTGCTGTGCTGGCCGGCCTTAGCTTCCGGCCGCCTGGCCCACTGGGTAGACCTGTGGCCCTGGCAGACTGCGGCCTCCAGGTGCCGGGGCCCTGGGTAGACCTGTTTTCTCGGCCCTGTCTTCGCTTACTTCCGCCTGGCTCGTGGGTCGACCTGTTGTCCTGGACGGCCTTAGCCTCTGGCTGCCCGGTTCCGTGGGTAGGCCTGTTGCCCTGGCCAGCCTCGGCCTTCAGGCGCTGTGCCCCTGGGTAGACCTGTTGTCCTGGCCGGATTCGGCCTCCAGGCGCCTGGACCCTTCATTGACCTGTTGTCCCCGGCGGGCCTCGGCCTCCAGGCGCCGGGACCGTGGGGAGACTTGTTGCCCATGCCGGCCTTAGACTCTGGCCGACCGGCCTGTGGGTAGACCTGCTGTGCTGGCCGGCCTGAGCTTCCGGCCACCCCCGGCCCCTGGGGCTTAGGCCGCCAGGACACCAGGTCTACCCATGGGCTGGGCCGCCGGAGGCTAAGGCCAGCAAGGGCAACCTGTCTACCCAGAGACCGGGCGCCTGGAGGCCGAGTCCGGCCAGGGCCACAGGTCTACCCAGGGACCGGGCAACCGGAGGCTAGGGCCGGCCAGGACAACAGGTCTACCCACAAGCCAGGCAGGCGGAGGCCGAGGCCGGCCAGGCCAACAGGTCTACCATTGGGCCTGTCGGCCGCAGGCCGAGGCCGGCCAGGGCAGCAGGTCTACCCGCGGGCCAGTCGTAGGTAAGCCAAGACGGGGCCGAGACGACAGGTCTACCACCAAGCCGGGCAGGCGGAGGCCAAGGCCAGCCAGGGACAACAGGTCTACCCAGCGGCCGGCGCCTGGCGGCCGAGGCCGACCAGGGCAACAGGTCTACCAACGGAGCTGGGCGGCCGGAGGACAAGGCCGACCAGAACAACAGGTCTACCCACGGGCCGGGTGGCCGGAGGCTAAGGCCGGCAAGGGACAACATGTCTGACCACGGGCCGGTCATAGGTAAGCCAAGACGGGGCCGAGATGACAGGTCTACCCACAAGCCGGGCAGGCGGAGGCCGAGGCCGGACGGGGACAACAGGTCTACCCTGGGCCCCGGCGCCTGGCAGCCGAGGCCAGACAGGGAGACAGGTCTACCAAGGGACCGGGCGGAGGTAAGCTAAGACGGGGCCCAGATAACAGGTCTACGCAGGACCTTTGCGTCTGGAGTCCGAGGCCATCCAGGGCAACAGGTCTATCCACGAACTGGGCGCCTGGAGGCTGAGGCCTTTCAGGAAAACAGGTCTACCCGGAGGCCGGGCGCCTGGAGGCTAAGACCGGCCAGGGCAAAAGGTCTACCCACGGGCCGGGTGGCCGGAGGCTAAGGCCGGCAAGGGCAACATGTCTACATGTCTAGGAGTTGCCCGATGGGGAGTTGACAAACTCACAGACACCTACAGAGCGCCCCCCGGGGCAATCACACTCTATATGGACTGGGCACGCCAGAAATGGGGCTGGGACCCCCAGACATCCCTCCCCATAAACCTGACCACCCCAGAAATAGGCTGGAACCCCCAGAGGCCTACCGATGGACTGGGCACTCCAGAAATGAGGCTGGGACTCCCACACACCCCCTTCCCGATGAACCTAAATTCCCCAGAAATGGGGCTGGGACCACCAGAGACCCCTCCCCATGGGCTTAGGACCACCAGAAATAGGACATGGAGATCCAGAGACCACTCACGATGGGCCTGGGATCCCCAGACTGGGGCTAGGAGCCCCGCACATGAGCCACGCCAACTTGCTTCCGTGCCCCACCCTCAGCGTCGAACTAAGCAATCAGCGCCTGGAACAATCAGCGCGGGAATGCCATTCAAATCGACCAATCATATCGCTCTCTCATTCTTGCTCAACTCCTTCATTGTGACATCACAAGTGGCCATGATGCTCAGCCCATCCCCACTATGATGTCGCTGCACTCCCATTGGCTGTTGACCAGAGGCGTGGCTTGCCTGGACTATAAAAGGCATGTGCCGGGGCACAGGGCTCAGTGCGGCCCAGCGATGGGAGCGGTGGCGGAGCACCATGAGCGCCCGGGAGCCGCCATCGGCTGCGGAGGGTGGCCAGCGGCGGGGACTGCCCTAAGGTGAGGAGGGAGGACACCGACAGAACATGCCCCAGGGCAACGAGCACCGGAGCGGTGGAGCATCGCTCCTGAGCGAGGAGGATGGTGCTGGGAGCATTCCTGGTTCGTGAGTAAACCTGTTGTCCCTGGTAGGCCTCGGCCTCCGGGTGCCGGGGCCCTGGGGAGACCTGTTGTCTCGGCCCTGTCTTGGCTTACCTCTGGCCGGCCCCTGGGTAGACCTGCTGTCCTGGCCGGCCTAAGCCTCCGGCCGCCTAGCCCCTGGGTAGACCTGTTGAAATGGCCGGCCTCATCCTCCAGGCGCCCGACCCCTGGGTAGACCTGGTTTCCTGGCCATCCTCGGCCTCCGGCCGCCCGGCCAATGGGTAGACCTGTTGTCTCGGCCTTGTCTTGGCTTACGTCTGCCTGGCCTGTGGGTAGACCTCCCTCCCTGGCCAGACTCGGCCTTCAGGCACTAGGATCTTGGGTAGACCTGTGGCCCTGGCCGGCCTCGGCCTCCAGGCACCGGGCCCCTGGGTACAATGTTGTCCTGGCTGGCCTTGGCCTCTGGCCGCCCGGCCCATGGGTAGACCTGTTGTCCTGGCCAGCCTGAGCCCCCGGCCGCCAGGCCCGTGGGTAGACCTGTTGCACTGGCCGGCCTTAGCCTCCAGGCGCCGGGGCCCTGGGTAGACCTGTTGTCCCTGGCCGGCCTCAGCCTCCAGGCAGGGGGCACCAGGGTAGACCTGTTGTCCTGACTGGCCTCATCCTCCGGCCGCCCGGCCCCTGGGTAGACCTGTGTCCCTGGATGCTGTGGTCTCCAGGTGCCGTGTCCCTGGGTAGACCTGTTGTTTCGGCCTTGTCTTGGCTTACCTCCGCCCTGCCTGTGGGTAGACCTGTTGTCCTGGCTGGCCTTAGCCTCCAGCCGCCAGGCCCTGTGGGTAGACCTGTTGTCTCAGCCCCGTCTTGGCTTACCTCTGCTCGGCCCTTGGGTAGACCTGTTGCCATGGCCGTCCTTAGCCTCCGGCCGACCGGCCTCATGGGTAAACCTGTTGTCCTGGCCGGCCTTAGCCTCTGGCCGCCTAACCCCTTTGTAGACCTGTTGTCTCGGACCTGTCTTGGCTTACCTCCGCCCGGCTTGTGGGTAGACCTGGTGTCCTGGCCGGCCTTAGCCCCCGGCCGCCCAGCCCGTGGGTAGACCTGTTGTCCTGGCCGGCCTTAGCCTCCGGCCGACCGGTCCCTGGGTAGACCGTTTGCCATTTCCGCACTCTGCCTTCAGGCACCGGGCCTGTGTGTAGAGCTGTTGTCCTCGGCCGGACTCGGGCTCCAGGTGCCGGGACTGTGAGTAGACCTGTTGTCCCCAGGCGGCCTTGGTCTCCGGCCGCCCGGCCCGTAGGTAGACCTGTTTTCTCGGCCCCGTCTTCGCTTACCTCCACCCGGCCCGTGGGTAGACCTTTTGTCCTGGCCGGCCTTGGCCTCCGGCCGCCTGGTCCGTGGGTAGACCTGTTGTCTCGGACCTGTCTTGGCTTTCCTCCGCCCGGCCCCTGGGGAGACCTGTCTCCTTGGCCGGCCTGAGCCTCCGGCCCAACGGCCCATTGGTAGACCTGCTGCCCTGGCCGGTCTCGGCCTCCAGGTGCCGGGGCCCAGGGTAGACCTGCTGTCCCCGGCGGGCCTCGGCCTCCAGGCGCAGGGACCGTGGGGAGACCTGTTGCCCATGCCAGCCTTAGCCTCTGGCCGGCCAGCCCGTGGGTAGACCTGCTGTGCCAGCCGGCCTTAGCCTCCGGCCGCCAGGCCTTTGGGTAGACCTGTTGCACTGGCCAGCTTCGGCCGCTAGGCGCCGGGCCGCTGGGTAGACCTGTTGTCCCTGGCTGGCCTCGGCCTCCGCCTGCCCGGCTCGTGTGTAGACCTGTCGTCTCGGGCCCGTCTTGGCTTACCTACGCCCGGCCCGTGGGTAGACCTGTTGCCCTGGCCGGCCTAGGCCTCCGGCAACCCGGCCCGTTGGTAGACCTGCTGCCCTGGCTGGCCTCGGCCTTCAGGCGCTGGGCCCGTGGGAAGACCTGTTGTCCTGGCCGGATTCGGCCTCCAGGCGCCTGGACCCTTCGTAGACCTGTTGTCCCCGGCCGGACTCGGCCTCCAGGCACCCTGCCTGTGGGTAGCCCTGTTGTCCTGACCGGTCTCGGCCTCCGGCCGTCCAGCCCGTGTGTAGACCTGTTTTCTAGGCCTTGTCTTGGCTTTCCTCCGCCCGGCCCCAGGGTAGACCTGTCTCCCGGGCCAGCCTTAGCCTCCGGCCGACTGGCCCATGGGTAGACCTGTTGCACTGGCCAGTCTCGGCCTCCAGGCGCTGGGCCTGTGGGTAGAATAGTTGCCCTGGCCGACCTCGGCCGCCAGGCACCGGGCCCTGTGGGTAGACCTGTTGTCTCAGCCCCGTCTTGGCTTACCTCTGCTCGGCCCTTGGGTAGACCTGTTGCCATGGCCGTCCTTAGCCTCCGGCCGACCGGCCTCATGGGTAAACCTGTTGTCCTGGCCGGCCTTAGCCTCTGGCCGCCTAACCCCTTTGTAGACCTGTTGTCTCGGACCTGTCTTGGCTTACCTCCGCCCGGCTTGTGGGTAGACCTGGTGTCCTGGCCGGCCTTAGCCCCCGGCCGCCCAGCCCGTGGGTAGACCTGTTGTCCTGGCCGGCCTTAGCCTCCGGCCGACCGGTCCCTGGGTAGACCGTTTGCCATTTCCGCACTCTGCCTTCAGGCACCGGGCCTGTGTGTAGAGCTGTTGTCCTCGGCCGGACTCGGGCTCCAGGTGCCGGGACTGTGAGTAGACCTGTTGTCCCCAGGCGGCCTTGGTCTCCGGCCGCCCGGCCCGTAGGTAGACCTGTTTTCTCGGCCCCGTCTTCGCTTACCTCCACCCGGCCCGTGGGTAGACCTTTTGTCCTGGCCGGCCTTGGCCTCCGGCCGCCTGGTCCGTGGGTAGACCTGTTGTCTCGGACCTGTCTTGGCTTTCCTCCGCCCGGCCCCTGGGGAGACCTGTCTCCTTGGCCGGCCTGAGCCTCCGGCCCAACGGCCCATTGGTAGACCTGCTGCCCTGGCCGGTCTCGGCCTCCAGGTGCCGGGGCCCAGGGTAGACCTGCTGTCCCCGGCGGGCCTCGGCCTCCAGGCGCAGGGACCGTGGGGAGACCTGTTGCCCATGCCAGCCTTAGCCTCTGGCCGGCCAGCCCGTGGGTAGACCTGCTGTGCCAGCCGGCCTTAGCCTCCGGCCGCCAGGCCTTTGGGTAGACCTGTTGCACTGGCCAGCTTCGGCCGCTAGGCGCCGGGCCGCTGGGTAGACCTGTTGTCCCTGGCTGGCCTCGGCCTCCGCCTGCCCGGCTCGTGTGTAGACCTGTCGTCTCGGGCCCGTCTTGGCTTACCTACGCCCGGCCCGTGGGTAGACCTGTTGCCCTGGCCGGCCTAGGCCTCCGGCAACCCGGCCCGTTGGTAGACCTGCTGCCCTGGCTGGCCTCGGCCTTCAGGCGCTGGGCCCGTGGGAAGACCTGTTGTCCTGGCCGGATTCGGCCTCCAGGCGCCTGGACCCTTCGTAGACCTGTTGTCCCCGGCCGGACTCGGCCTCCAGGCACCCTGCCTGTGGGTAGCCCTGTTGTCCTGACCGGTCTCGGCCTCCGGCCGTCCAGCCCGTGTGTAGACCTGTTTTCTAGGCCTTGTCTTGGCTTTCCTCCGCCCGGCCCCAGGGTAGACCTGTCTCCCGGGCCAGCCTTAGCCTCCGGCCGACTGGCCCATGGGTAGACCTGTTGCACTGGCCAGTCTCGGCCTCCAGGCGCTGGGCCTGTGGGTAGAATAGTTGCCCTGGCCGACCTCGGCCGCCAGGCACCGGGCCCGTGGGTAGACAAGTTGCCCTGGCCGGCCTCGGCCTCCAGGTGCCGGGGCCCAGGGTAGACCTGCTGTCCCCGGCGGGCCTCGGCCTCCAGGCGCAGGGACCGTGGGTAGACCTGTTGCCCATGCCAGCCTTAGCCTCTGGCCGACCGGCCTGTGGGTAGACCTGCTGTGCTGGCCGGCCTTAGCTTCCGGCCGCCTGGCCCACTGGGTAGACCTGTGGCCCTGGCAGACTGCGGCCTCCAGGTGCCGGGGCCCTGGGTAGACCTGTTTTCTCGGCCCTGTCTTCGCTTACTTCCGCCTGGCTCGTGGGTCGACCTGTTGTCCTGGACGGCCTTAGCCTCTGGCTGCCCGGTTCCGTGGGTAGGCCTGTTGCCCTGGCCAGCCTCGGCCTTCAGGCGCTGTGCCCCTGGGTAGACCTGTTGTCCTGGCCGGATTCGGCCTCCAGGCGCCTGGACCCTTCATTGACCTGTTGTCCCCGGCGGGTCTCGGCCTCCAGGCGCCGGGACCGTGGGGAGACTTGTTGCCCATGCCGGCCTTAGACTCTGGCCGACCGGCCTGTGGGTAGACCTGCTGTGCTGGCCGGCCTGAGCTTCCGGCCACCCGGCCCCTGGGGCTTAGGCCGGCCAGGACACCAGGTCTACCCATGGGCTGGGCCGCCGGAGGCTAAGGCCAGCAAGGGCAACCTGTCTACCCAGAGACCGGGCGCCTGGAGGCCGAGTCCGGCCAGGGCCACAGGTCTACCCAGGGACCGGGCAACCGGAGGCTAGGGCCGGCCAGGACAACAGGTCTACCCACAAGCCAGGCAGGCGGAGGCCGAGGCCGGCCAGGCCAACAGGTCTACCATTGGGCCTGTCGGCCGCAGGCCGAGGCCGGCCAGGGCAGCAGGTCTACCCGCGGGCCAGTCGTAGGTAAGCCAAGACGGGGCCGAGACGACAGGTCTACCACCAAGCCGGGCAGGCGGAGGCCAAGGCCAGCCAGGGACAACAGGTCTACCCAGCGGCCCGGCGCCTGGCGGCCGAGGCCGACCAGGGCAACAGGTCTACCAACGGAGCTGGGCGGCCGGAGGACAAGGCCGACCAGGACAACAGGTCTACCCACGGGCCGGGTGGCCGGAGGCTAAGGCCGGCAAGGACAACATGTCTGACCACGGGCCGGTCATAGGTAAGCCAAGACGGGGCCGAGATGACAGGTCTACCCACAAGCCGGGCAGGCGGAGGCCGAGGCCGGACGGGGACAACAGGTCTACCCTGGGCCCCGGCGCCTGGCAGCCGAGGCCAGACAGGGAGACAGGTCTACCAAGGGACCGGGCGGAGGTAAGCTAAGACGGGGCCCAGATAACAGGTCTACGCAGGACCTTTGCGTCTGGAGTCCGAGGCCATCCAGGGCAACAGGTCTATCCACGAACTGGGCGCCTGGAGGCTGAGGCCTTTCAGGAAAACAGGTCTACCCGGAGGCCGGGCGCCTGGAGGCTAAGACCGGCCAGGGCAAAAGGTCTACCCACGGGCCGGGTGGCCGGAGGCTAAGGCCGGCAAGGGCAACATGTCTACATGTCTAGGAGTTGCCCGATGGGGAGTTGACAAACTCACAGACACCTACAGAGCGCCCCCCGGGGCAATCACACTCTATATGGACTGGGCACGCCAGAAATGGGGCTGGGACCCCCAGACATCCCTCCCCATAAACCTGACCACCCCAGAAATAGGCTGGAACCCCCAGAGGCCTACCGATGGACTGGGCACTCCAGAAATGAGGCTGGGACTCCCACACACCCCTTCCCGATGAACCTAAATTCCCCAGAAATGGGGCTGGGACCACCAGAGACCCCTCCCCATGGGCTTAGGACCACCAGAAATAGGACATGGAGATCCAGAGACCACTCGCGATGGGCCTGGGATCCCCAGACTGGGGCTAGGAGCCCCGCACATGAGCCACGCCAACTTGCTTCCGTGCCCCACCCTCAGCGTCGAACTAAGCAATCAGCGCCTGGAACAATCAGCGCGGGAATGCCATTCAAATCGACCAATCATATCGCTCTCTCATTCTTGCTCAACTCCTTCATTGTGACATCACAAGTGGCCATGATGCTCAGCCCATCCCCACTATGATGTCGCTGCACTCCCATTGGCTGTTGACCAGAGGGCGTGGCTTGCCTGGACTATAAAAGGCATGTGCCGGGGCACAGGGCTCAGTGCGGGCCCAGCGATGGGAGCGGTGGCGGAGCACCATGAGCGCCCGGGAGCCGCCATCGGCTGCGGAGGGTGGCCAGCGGCGGGGACTGCCCTAAGGTGAGGAGGGAGGACACCGACAGAACATGCCCCAGGGCAACGAGCACCGGGAGCGGTGGAGCATCGCTCCTGAGCGAGGAGGATGGTGCTGGGAGCATTCCTGGTTCGTGAGTAAACCTGTTGTCCCTGGTAGGCCTCGGCCTCCGGGTGCCGGGGCCCTGGGGAGACCTGTTGTCTCGGCCCTGTCTTGGCTTACCTCTGGCCGGCCCCTGGGTAGACCTGCTGTCCTGGCCGGCCTAAGCCTCCGGCCGCCTAGCCCCTGGGTAGACCTGTTGAAATGGCCGGCCTCATCCTCCAGGCGCCCGACCCCTGGGTAGACCTGGTTTCCTGGCCATCCTCGGCCTCCGGCCGCCCGGCCAATGGGTAGACCTGTTGTCTCGGCCTTGTCTTGGCTTACGTCTGCCTGGCCTGTGGGTAGACCTCCCTCCCTGGCCAGACTCGGCCTTCAGGCACTAGGATCTTGGGTAGACCTGTGGCCCTGGCCGGCCTCGGCCTCCAGGCACCGGGCCCCTGGGTACACCTGTTGTCCTGGCTGGCCTTGGCCTCTGGCCGCCCGGCCCATGGGTAGACCTGTTGTCTCGGCCCCGTCTTGGCTTACCTCTGCCCGGCTCGTGGGTCGACCTGCTGTCCTGGCCGGCCTTAGCCTCCAGCCGCCTGTCCCCTGAGTAGACCTGTTGCCCTGGACGGCCTTGGCCTTCAGGCGCCAGGCCTGTGGGTAGACCTGTTGCCCTGGCTGGCCTTAGCCTCCGGCCGACCGGCCCCTGGGTAGACCTGTTGCCCTGGCCGGCCTCGGCCGCCAGGCGCTGGGCCCGTGGGTAGACCTGTTTCCCTGGCCGGACTCAGGCTCCAGGCACCGGGACCGTGGGTACACATGTAGCCCTGGCTGGACTCGCGCTCTAGGCGCCGGGACCGTGGGAAGACCTGTTGTCCCTGGCCGGCCTCCGCCTCCAGGCGCCCGGCCCCTGGGTAGACCTGTTACCTTGGCCGGCCTCGGCCTTCGGCCGCCTGGCCCATGGGTAGACCTGTTTTCTCGGCCCTGTTTTGGCTTACCTCTGCCCGGCCCATGGGTAGATCTGTTGTCCTGGCCGGCCTTAGCCCCTGGCCGCCCGGCCCATGGGTAGACCTGTTGTCCTGGCCAGCCTGAGCCCCCGGCCGCCAGGCCCGTGGGTAGACCTGTTGCACTGGCCGGCCTTAGCCTCCAGGCGCCGGGGCCCTGGGTAGACCTGTTGTCCCTGGCCGGCCTCAGCCTCCAGGCAGGGGGCACCAGGGTAGACCTGTTGTCCTGACTGGCCTCATCCTCCGGCCGCCCGGCCCCTGGGTAGACCTGTGTCCCTGGATGCTGTGGTCTCCAGGTGCCGTGTCCCTGGGTAGACCTGTTGTTTCGGCCTTGTCTTGGCTTACCTCCGCCCTGCCTGTGGGTAGACCTGTTGTCCTGGCTGGCCTTAGCCTCCAGCCGCCAGGCCCTGTGGGTAGACCTGTTGTCTCAGCCCCGTCTTGGCTTACCTCTGCTCGGCCCTTGGGTAGACCTGTTGCCATGGCCGTCCTTAGCCTCCGGCCGACCGGCCTCATGGGTAAACCTGTTGTCCTGGCCGGCCTTAGCCTCTGGCCGCCTAACCCCTTTGTAGACCTGTTGTCTCGGACCTGTCTTGGCTTACCTCCGCCCGGCTTGTGGGTAGACCTGGTGTCCTGGCCGGCCTTAGCCCCCGGCCGCCCAGCCCGTGGGTAGACCTGTTGTCCTGGCCGGCCTTAGCCTCCGGCCGACCGGTCCCTGGGTAGACCGTTTGCCATTTCCGCACTCTGCCTTCAGGCACCGGGCCTGTGTGTAGAGCTGTTGTCCTCGGCCGGACTCGGGCTCCAGGTGCCGGGACTGTGAGTAGACCTGTTGTCCCCAGGCGGCCTTGGTCTCCGGCCGCCCGGCCCGTAGGTAGACCTGTTTTCTCGGCCCCGTCTTCGCTTACCTCCACCCGGCCCGTGGGTAGACCTTTTGTCCTGGCCGGCCTTGGCCTCCGGCCGCCTGGTCCGTGGGTAGACCTGTTGTCTCGGACCTGTCTTGGCTTTCCTCCGCCCGGCCCCTGGGTAGACCTGTCTCCTTGGCCGGCCTGAGCCTCCGGCCCAACGGCCCATTGGTAGACCTGCTGCCCTGGCCGGTCTCGGCCTCCAGGTGCTGGGGCCCAGGGTAGACCTGCTGTCCCCGGCGGGCCTCGGCCTCCAGGCGCAGGGACCGTGGGGAGACCTGTTGCCCATGCCAGCCTTAGCCTCTGGCCGGCCAGCCCGTGGGTAGACCTGCTGTGCCAGCCGGTCTTAGCCTCCGGCCGCCAGGCCTTTGGGTAGACCTGTTGCACTGGCCAGCTTCGGCCGCTAGGCGCCGGGCCGCTGGGTAGACCTGTTGTCCCTGGCTGGCCTCGGCCTCCGCCTGCCCGGCTCGTGTGTAGACCTGTTGTCCTGGCCGGATTCGGCCTCCAGGCGCCTGGACCCTTCGTAGACCTGTTGTCCCCGGCCGGACTCGGCCTCCAGGCACCGGGGCTCTGGGTAGACCTGTTGTCCCTGGCCGGCCTCAGCCTCCAGGCACCCTGCCTGTGGGTAGCCCTGTTGTCCTGACCGGTCTCGGCCTCCGGCCGTCCGGCCCGTGTGTAGACCTGTTTTCTAGGCCTTGTCTTGGCTTTCCTCCGCCCGGCCCCAGGGTAGACCTGTCTCCCGGGCCAGCCTTAGCCTCCGGCCGACTGGCCCATGGGTAGACCTGTTGCACTGGCCGGTCTCGGCCTCCAGGCGCTGGGCCTGTGGGTAGAATAGTTTCCCTGGCCGACCTCGGCCGCCAGGCACCGGGCCCGTGGGTAGACAAGTTGCCCTGGCCGGCCTCGGCCTCCAGGCGCCGGGGCCCAGGGTAGACCTGCTGTCCCCGGCGGGCCTCGGCCTCCAGGCGCAGGGACCGTGGGTAGACCTGTTGCCCATGCCAGCCTTAGCCTCTGGCCGACCGGCCTGTGGGTAGACCTGCTGTGCTGGCCGGCCTTAGCTTCCGGCCGCCTGGCCCACTGGGTAGACCTGTGGCCCTGGCAGACTGCGGCCTCCAGGTGCCGGGGCCCTGGGTAGACCTGTTTTCTCGGCCCTGTCTTCGCTTACTTCCGCCTGGCTCGTGGGTCGACCTGTTGTCCTGGACGGCCTTAGCCTCCGGCTGCCCGGTTCCGTGGGTAGACCTGTTGCCCTGGCCAGCCTCGGCCTTCAGGCGCTGTGCCCCTGGGTAGACCTGTTGTCCTGGCTGGATTCGGCCTCCAGGCGCCTGGACCCTTCATTGACCTGTTGTCCCCGGCGGGCCTCGGCCTCCAGGCGCCGGGACCGTGGGGAGACTTGTTGCCCATGCCGGCCTTAGACTCTGGCCGACCGGCCTGTGGGTAGACCTGCTGTGCTGGCCGGCCTGAGCTTCCGGCCACCCGGCCCCTGGGGCTTAGGCCGGCCAGGACACCAGGTCTACCCATGGGCTGGGCCGCCGGAGGCTAAGGCCAGCAAGGGCAACCTGTCTACCCAGAGACCGGGCGCCTGGAGGCCGAGTCCGGCCAGGGCCACAGGTCTACCCAGGGACCGGGCAACCGGAGGCTAGGGCCGGCCAGGACAACAGGTCTACCCACAAGCCAGGCAGGCGGAGGCCGAGGCCGGCCAGGCCAACAGGTCTACCATTGGGCCTGTCGGCCGCAGGCCGAGGCCGGCCAGGGCAGCAGGTCTACCCGCGGGCCAGTCGTAGGTAAGCCAAGACGGGGCCGAGACGACAGGTCTACCACCAAGCCGGGCAGGCGGAGGCCAAGGCCAGCCAGGGACAACAGGTCTACCCAGCGGCCCGGCGCCTGGCGGCCGAGGCCGACCAGGGCAACAGGTCTACCAATGGAGCTGGGCGGCCGGAGGACAAGGCCGACCAGAACAACAGGTCTACCCACGGGCCGGGTGGCCGGAGGCTAAGGCCGGCAAGGACAACATGTCTGACCACGGGCCGGTCATAGGTAAGCCAAGACGGGGCCGAGATGACAGGTCTACCCACAAGCCGGGCAGGCGGAGGCCGAGGCCGGACGGGGACAACAGGTCTACCCTGGGCCCCGGCGCCTGGCAGCCGAGGCCAGACAGGGAGACAGGTCTACCAAGGGACTGGGCGGAGGTAAGCTAAGACGGGGCCCAGATAACAGGTCTACGCAGGACCTTTGCGTCTGGAGTCCGAGGCCATCCAGGGCAACAGGTCTATCCACGAACTGGGCGCCTGGAGGCTGAGGCCTTTCAGGAAAACAGGTCTACCCGGAGGCCGGGCGCCTGGAGGCTAAGACCGGCCAGGGCAAAGGGTCTACCCACGGGCCGGGTGGCCGGAGGCTAAGGCCGGCAAGGGCAACATGTCTACATGTCTAGGAGTTGCCCGATGGGGAGTTGACAAACTCACAGACACCTACAGAGCGCCCCCCGGGGCAATCACACTCTATATGGACTGGGCACGCCAGAAATGGGGCTGGGACCCCCAGACATCCCTCCCCATAAACCTGACCACCCCAGAAATAGGCTGGAACCCCCAGAGGCCTACCGATGGACTGGGCACTCCAGAAATGAGGCTGGGACTCCCACACACCCCTTCCCGATGAACCTAAATTCCCCAGAAATGGGGCTGGGACCACCAGAGACCCCTCCCCATGGGCTTAGGACCACCAGAAATAGGACATGGAGATCCAGAGACCACTCGCGATGGGCCTGGGATCCCCAGACTGGGGCTAGGAGCCCCGCACATGAGCCACGCCAGCTTGCTTCCGTGCCCCACCCTCAGCGTCGAACTAAGCAATCAGCGCCTGGAACAATCAGCGCGGGAATGCCATTCAAATCGACCAATCATATCGCTCTCTCATTCTTGCTCAACTCCTTCATTGTGACATCACAAGTGGCCATGATGCTCAGCCCATCCCCACTATGATGTCGCTGCACTCCCATTGGCTGTTGACCAGAGGGCGTGGCTTGCCTGGACTATAAAAGGCATGTGCCGGGGCACAGGGCTCAGTGCGGGCCCAGCGATGGGAGCGGTGGCGGAGCACCATGAGCGCCCGGGAGCCGCCATCGGCTGCGGAGGGTGGCCAGCGGCGGGGACTGCCCTAAGGTGAGGAGGGAGGACACCGACAGAACATGCCCCAGGGCAACAAGCACCGGGAGCGGTGGAGCATCGCTCCTGAGCGAGGAGGATGGTGCTGGGAGCATTCCTGGTTCGTGAGTAAACCTGTTGTCCCTGGTAGGCCTCGGCCTCCGGGTGCCGGGGCCCTGGGGAGACCTGTTGTCTCAGCCCTGTCTTGGCTTACCTCTGGCCGGCCCCTGGGTAGACCTGCTGTCCTGGCCGGCCTAAGCCTCCGGCCACCTAGCCCCTGGGTAGACCTGTTGAAATGGCCGGCCTCATCCTCCAGGCGCCCGACCCCTGGGTAGACCTGGTTTCCTGGCCATCCTCGGCCTCCGGCCGCCCGGCCAATGGGTAGACCTGTTGTCTCGGCCTTGTCTTGGCTTACGTCTGCCTGGCCTGTGGGTAGACCTCCCTCCCTGGCCAGACTCGGCCTTCAGGCACTAGGATCTTGGGTAGACCTGTGGCCCTGGCCGGCCTCGGCCTCCAGGCACCGGGCCCCTGGGTACACCTGTTGTCCTGGCTGGCCTTGGCCTCTGGCCGCCCGGCCCATGGGTAGACCTGTTGTCTCGGCCCCGTCTTGGCTTACCTCTGCCCGGCTCGTGGGTCGACCTGCTGTCCTGGCCGGCCTTAGCCTCCAGCCGCCTGTCCCCTGAGTAGACCTGTTGCCCTGGACGGCCTTGGCCTTCAGGCGCCAGGCCTGTGGGTAGACCTGTTGCCCTGGCTGGCCTTAGCCTCCGGCCGACCGGCCCCTGGGTAGACCTGTTGCCCTGGCCGGCCTCGGCCGCCAGGCGCTGGGCCCGTGGGTAGACCTGTTTCCCTGGCCGGACTCAGGCTCCAGGCACCGGGACCGTGGGTACACATGTAGCCCTGGCTGGACTCGCGCTCTAGGCGCCGGGACCGTGGGAAGACCTGTTGTCCCTGGCCGGCCTCCGCCTCCAGGCGCCCGGCCCCTGGGTAGACCTGTTACCTTGGCCGGCCTCGGCCTTCGGCCGCCTGGCCCATGGGTAGACCTGTTTTCTCGGCCCTGTTTTGGCTTACCTCTGCCCGGCCCATGGGTAGATCTGTTGTCCTGGCCGGCCTTAGCCCCTGGCCGCCCGGCCCATGGGTAGACCTGTTGTCCTGGCCAGCCTGAGCCCCCGGCCGCCAGGCCCGTGGGTAGACCTGTTGCACTGGCCGGCCTTAGCCTCCAGGCGCCGGGGCCCTGGGTAGACCTGTTGTCCCTGGCCGGCCTCAGCCTCCAGGCAGGGGGCACCCGGGTAGACCTGTTGTCCTGACTGGCCTCATCCTCCGGCCGCCCGGCCCCTGGGTAGACCTGTGTCCCTGGATGCTGTGGTCTCCAGGTGCCGTGTCCCTGGGTAGACCTGTTGTTTCGGCCTTGTCTTGGCTTACCTCCGCCCTGCCTGTGGGACCTGTTGTCCTGGCTGGCCTTAGCCTCCAGCCGCCAGGCCCTGTGGGTAGACCTGTTGTCTCAGCCCCGTCTTGGCTTACCTCTGCTCGGCCCTTGGGTAGACCTGTTGCCATGGCCGTCCTTAGCCTCCGGCCGACCGGCCTCATGGGTAAACCTGTTGTCCTGGCCGGCCTTAGCCTCTGGCCGCCTAACCCCTTTGTAGACCTGTTGTCTCGGACCTGTCTTGGCTTACCTCCGCCCGGCTTGTGGGTAGACCTGGTGTCCTGGCCGGCCTTAGCCCCCGGCCGCCCAGCCCGTGGTAGACCTGTTGTCCTGGCCGGCCTTAGCCTCCGGCCGACCGGTCCCTGGGTAGACCGTTTGCCATTTCCGCACTCTGCCTTCAGGCACCGGGCCTGTGTGTAGAGCTGTTGTCCTCGGCCGGACTCGGGCTCCAGGTGCCGGGACTGTGAGTAGACCTGTTGTCCCCAGGCGGCCTTGGTCTCCGGCCGCCCGGCCCGTAGGTAGACCTGTTTTCTCGGCCCCGTCTTCGCTTACCTCCACCCGGCCCGTGGGTAGACCTTTTGTCCTGGCCGGCCTTGGCCTCCGGCCGCCTGGTCCGTGGGTAGACCTGTTGTCTCGGACCTGTCTTGGCTTTCCTCCGCCCGGCCCCTGGGTAGACCTGTCTCCTTGGCCGGCCTGAGCCTCCGGCCCAACGGCCCATTGGTAGACCTGCTGCCCTGGCCGGTCTCGGCCTCCAGGTGCTGGGGCCCAGGGTAGACCTGCTGTCCCCGGCGGGCCTCGGCCTCCAGGCGCAGGGACCGTGGGGAGACCTGTTGCCCATGCCAGCCTTAGCCTCTGGCCGGCCAGCCCGTGGGTAGACCTGCTGTGCCAGCCGGTCTTAGCCTCCGGCCGCCAGGCCTTTGGGTAGACCTGTTGCACTGGCCAGCTTCGGCCGCTAGGCGCCGGGCCGCTGGGTAGACCTGTTGTCCCTGGCTGGCCTCGGCCTCCGCCTGCCCGGCTCGTGTGTAGACCTGTCGTCTCGGGCCCCGTCTTGGCTTACCTACGCCCGGCCCGTGGGTAGACCTGTTGCCCTGGCCGGCCTAGGCCTCCGGCAACCCGGCCCATTGGTAGACCTGCTGCCCTGGCTGGCCTCGGCCTTCAGGCGCTGGGCCCGTGGGTAGACCTGTTGTCCTGGCCGGATTCGGCCTCCAGGCGCCTGGACCCTTCGTAGACCTGTTGTCCCCGGCCGGACTCGGCCTCCAGGCACCGGGGGCTCTGGGTAGACCTGTTGTCCCTGGCCGGCCTCAGCCTCCAGGCACCCTGCCTGTGGGTAAGCCCTGTTGTCCTGACCGGTCCTCGGCCTCCGGCCGTCCGGCCCGTGTGTAGACCTGTTTTCTAGGCCTTGTCTTGGCTTTCCTCCGCCCGGCCCCAGGGTAGACCTGTCTCCCGGGCCAGCCTTAGCCTCCGGCCGACTGGCCCATGGGTAGACCTGTTGCACTGGCCGGTCTCGGCCTCCAGGCACCGGGCCCGTGGGTAGACAAGTTGCCCTGGCCGGCCTCGGCCTCCAGGCGCCGGGGCCCAGGGTAGACCTGCTGTCCCCGGCGGGCCTCGGCCTCCAGGCGCAGGGACCGTGGGTAGACCTGTTGCCCATGCCAGCCTTAGCCTCTGGCCGACCGGCCTGTGGGTAGACCTGCTGTGCTGGCCGGCCTTAGCTTCCGGCCGCCTGGCCCACTGGGTAGACCTGTGGCCCTGGCAGACTGCGGCCTCCAGGTGCCGGGGCCCTGGGTAGACCTGTTTTCTCGGCCCTGTCTTCGCTTACTTCCGCCTGGCTCGTGGGTCGACCTGTTGTCCTGGACGGCCTTAGCCTCCGGCTGCCCGGTTCCGTGGGTAGACCTGTTGCCCTGGCCAGCCTCGGCCTTCAGGCGCTGTGCCCCTGGGTAGACCTGTTGTCCTGGCCGGATTCGGCCTCCAGGCGCCTGGACCCTTCATTGACCTGTTGTCCCCGGCGGGCCTCGGCCTCCAGGCGCCGGGACCGTGGGGAGACTTGTTGCCCATGCCGGCCTTAGACTCTGGCCGACCGGCCTGTGGGTAGACCTGCTGTGCTGGCCGGCCTGAGCTTCCGGCCACCCGGCCCCTGGGGCTTAGGCCGGCCAGGACACCAGGTCTACCCATGGGCTGGGCCGCCGGAGGCTAAGGCCAGCAAGGGCAACCTGTCTACCCAGAGACCGGGCGCCTGGAGGCCGAGTCCGGCCAGGGCCACAGGTCTACCCAGGGACCGGGCAACCGGAGGCTAGGGCCGGCCAGGACAACAGGTCTACCCACAAGCCAGGCAGGCGGAGGCCGAGGCCGGCCAGGCTACAGGTCTACCATTGGGCCTGTCGGCCGCAGGCCGAGGCCGGCCAGGGCAGCAGGTCTACCCGCGGGCCAGTCGTAGGTAAGCCAAGATGGGGCCGAGACGACAGGTCTACCACCAAGCCGGGCAGGCGGAGGCCAAGGCCAGCCAGGGACAACAGGTCTACCCAGCGGCCCGGCGCCTGGCGGCCGAGGCCGACCAGGGCAACAGGTCTACCAATGGAGCTGGGCGGCCGGAGGACAAGGCCGACCAGGACAACAGGTCTACCCACGGGCCGGGTGGCCGGAGGCTAAGGCCGGCAAGGACAACATGTCCTGACCACGGGCCGGTCATAGGTAAGCCAAGACGGGGCCGAGATGACAGGTCTACCCACAAGCCGGGCAGGCGGAGGCCGAGGCCGGACGGGGACAACAGGTCTACCCTGGGCCCCGGCGCCTGGCAGCCGAGGCCAGACAGGGAGACAGGTCTACCAAGGGACTGGGCGGAGGTAAGCTAAGACGGGGCCCAGATAACAGGTCTACGCAGGACCTTTGCGTCTGGAGTCCGAGGCCATCCAGGGCAACAGGTCTATCCACGAACTGGGCGCCTGGAGGCTGAGGCCTTTCAGGAAAACAGGTCTACCCGGAGGCCGGGCGCCTGGAGGCTAAGACCGGCCAGGGCAAAAGGTCTACCCACGGGCCGGGTGGCCGGAGGCTAAGGCCGGCAAGAGGCCGGCAAGGGCAACATGTCTACATGTCTAGGAGTTGCCCGATGGGGAGTTGACAAACTCACAGACACCTACAGAGCGCCCCCCGGGGCAATCACACTCTATATGGACTGGGCACGCCAGAAATGGGGCTGGGACCCCCAGACATCCCTCCCCATAAACCTGACCACCCCAGAAATAGGCTGGAACCCCCAGAGGCCTACCGATGGACTGGGCACTCCAGAAATGAGGCTGGGACTCCCACACACCCCTTCCCGATGAACCTAAATTCCCCAGAAATGGGGCTGGGACCACCAGAGACCCCTCCCCATGGGCTTAGGACCACCAGAAATAGGACATGGAGATCCAGAGACCACTCGCGATGGGCCTGGGATCCCCAGACTGGGGCTAGGAGCCCCGCACATGAGCCACGCCAACTTGCTTCCGTGCCCCACCCTCAGCGTCGAACTAAGCAATCAGCGCCTGGAACAATCAGCGCGGGAATGCCATTCAAATCGACCAATCATATCGCTCTCTCATTCTTGCTCAACTCCTTCATTGTGACATCACAAGTGGCCATGATGCTCAGCCCATCCCCACTATGATGTCGCTGCACTCCCATTGGCTGTTGACCAGAGGGCGTGGCTTGCCTGGACTATAAAAGGCATGTGCCGGGGCACAGAGCTCAGTGCGGGCCCAGCGATGGGAGCGGTGGCGGAGCACCATGAGCGCCCGGGAGCCGCCATCGGCTGCGGAGGGTGGCCAGCGGCGGGGACTGCCCTAAGGTGAGGAGGGAGGACACCGACAGAACATGCTCCAGGGCAACGAGCACCGGGAGCGGTGGAGCATCGCTCCTGAGCGAGGAGGATGGTGCTGGGAGCATTCCTGGTTCGTGAGTAAACCTGTTGTCCCTGGTAGGCCTCGGCCTCCGGGTGCCGGGGCCCTGGGGAGACCTGTTGTCTCGGCCCTGTCTTGGCTTACCTCTGGCCGGCCCCTGGGTAGACCTGCTGTCCTGGCCGGCCTAAGCCTCCGGCCGCCTAGCCCCTGGGTAGACCTGTTGAAATGGCCGGCCTCATCCTCCAGGCGCCCGACCCCTGGGTAGACCTGGTTTCCTGGCCATCCTCGGCCTCCGGCCGCCCGGCCAATGGGTAGACCTGTTGTCTCGGCCTTGTCTTGGCTTACGTCTGCCTGGCCTGTGGGTAGACCTCCCTCCCTGGCCAGACTCGGCCTTCAGGCACTAGGATCTTGGGTAGACCTGTGGCCCTGGCCGGCCTCGGCCTCCAGGCACCGGGCCCCTGGGTACACCTGTTGTCCTGGCTGGCCTTGGCCTCTGGCCGCCCGGCCCATGGGTAGACCTGTTGTCTCGGCCCCGTCTTGGCTTACCTCTGCCCGGCTCGTGGGTCGACCTGCTGTCCTGGCCGGCCTTAGCCTCCAGCCGCCTGTCCCCTGAGTAGACCTGTTGCCCTGGACGGCCTTGGCCTTCAGGCGCCAGGCCTGTGGGTAGACCTGTTGCCCTGGCTGGCCTTAGCCTCCGGCCGACCGGCCCCTGGGTAGACCTGTTGCCCTGGCCGGCCTCGGCCGCCAGGCGCTGGGCCCGTGGGTAGACCTGTTTCCCTGGCCGGACTCAGGCTCCAGGCACCGGGACCGTGGGTACACATGTAGCCCTGGCTGGACTCGCGCTCTAGGCGCCGGGACCGTGGGAAGACCTGTTGTCCCTGGCCGGCCTCCGCCTCCAGGCGCCCGGCCCCTGGGTAGACCTGTTACCTTGGCCGGCCTCGGCCTTCGGCCGCCTGGCCCATGGGTAGACCTGTTTTCTCGGCCCTGTTTTGGCTTACCTCTGCCCGGCCCATGGGTAGATCTGTTGTCCTGGCCGGCCTTAGCCCCTGGCCGCCCGGCCCATGGGTAGACCTGTTGTCCTGGCCAGCCTGAGCCCCCGGCCGCCAGGCCCGTGGGTAGACCTGTTGCACTGGCCGGCCTTAGCCTCCAGGCGCCGGGGCCCTGGGTAGACCTGTTGTCCCTGGCCGGCCTCAGCCTCCAGGCAGGGGGCACCAGGGTAGGCCTGTTGTCCTGACTGGCCTCATCCTCCGGCTGCCCGGCCCCTGGGTAGACCTGTGTCCCTGGATGCTGTGGTCTCCAGGTGCCGTGTCCCTGGGTAGACCTGTTGTTTCGGCCTTGTCTTGGCTTACCTCCGCCCTGCCTGTGGGTAGACCTGTTGTCCTGGCTGGCCTTAGCCTCCAGCCGCCAGGCCCTGTGGGTAGACCTGTTGTCTCAGCCCCGTCTTGGCTTACCTCTGCTCGGCCCTTGGGTAGACCTGTTGCCATGGCCGTCCTTAGCCTCCGGCCGACCGGCCTCATGGGTAAACCTGTTGTCCTGGCCGGCCTTAGCCTCTGGCCGCCTAACCCCTTTGTAGACCTGTTGTCTCGGACCTGTCTTGGCTTACCTCCGCCCGGCTTGTGGGTAGACCTGGTGTCCTGGCCGGCCTTAGCCCCCGGCCGCCCAGCCCGTGGGTAGACCTGTTGTCCTGGCCGGCCTTAGCCTCCGGCCGACCGGTCCCTGGGTAGACCGTTTGCCATTTCCGCACTCTGCCTTCAGGCACCGGGCCTGTGTGTAGAGCTGTTGTCCTCGGCCGGACTCGGGCTCCAGGTGCCGGGACTGTGAGTAGACCTGTTGTCCCCAGGCGGCCTTGGTCTCCGGCCGCCCGGCCCGTAGGTAGACCTGTTTTCTCGGCCCCGTCTTCGCTTACCTCCACCCGGCCCGTGGGTAGACCTTTTGTCCTGGCCGGCCTTGGCCTCCGGCCGCCTGGTCCGTGGGTAGACCTGTTGTCTCGGACCTGTCTTGGCTTTCCTCCGCCCGGCCCCTGGGTAGACCTGTCTCCTTGGCCGGCCTGAGCCTCCGGCCCAACGGCCCATTGGTAGACCTGCTGCCCTGGCCGGTCTCGGCCTCCAGGTGCTGGGGCCCAGGGTAGACCTGCTGTCCCCGGCGGGCCTCGGCCTCCAGGCGCAGGGACCGTGGGGAGACCTGTTGCCCATGCCAGCCTTAGCCTCTGGCCGGCCAGCCCGTGGGTAGACCTGTGCCAGCCGGCCTTAGCCTCCGGCCGCCAGGCCTTTGGGTAGACCTGTTGCACTGGCCAGCTTCGGCCGCTAGGCGCTGGGCCGCTGGGTAGACCTGTTGTCCCTGGCTGGCCTCGGCCTCCGCCTGCCCGGCTCGTGTGTAGACCTGTCGTCTCGGGCCCGTCTTGGCTTACCTACGCCCGGCCCGTGGGTAGACCTGTTGCCCTGGCCGGCCTAGGCCTCCGGCAACCCGGCCCATTGGTAGACCTGCTGCCCTGGCTGGCCTCGGCCTTCAGGCGCTGGGCCCGTGGGTAGACCTGTTGTCCTGGCCGGATTCGGCCTCCAGGCGCCTGGACCCTTCGTAGACCTGTTGTCCCCGGCCGGACTCGGCCTCCAGGCACCGGGGCTCTGGGTAGAACCTGTTGTCCCTGGCCGGCCTCAGCCTCCAGGCACCCTGCCTGTGGGTAGCCCTGTTGTCCTGACCGGTCTCGGCCTCCGGCCGTCCGGCCCGTGTGTAGACCTGTTTTCTAGGCCTTGTCTTGGCTTTCCTCCGCCCGGCCCCAGGGTAGACCTGTCTCCCGGGCCAGCCTTAGCCTCCGGCCGACTGGCCCATGGGTAGACCTGTTGCACTGGCCGGTCTCGGCCTCCAGGCACCGGGCCCGTGGGTAGACAAGTTGCCCTGGCCGGCCTCGGCCTCCAGGCGCTGGGGCCCAGGGTAGACCTGCTGTCCCCGGCGGGCCTCGGCCTCCAGGCGCAGGGACCGTGGGTAGACCTGTTGCCCATGCCAGCCTTAGCCTCTGGCCGACCGGCCTGTGGGTAGACCTGTTGCCCTGGCCAGCCTCGGCCCTTCAGGCGCTGTGCCCCTGGGTAGACCTGTTGTCCTGGCTGGATTCGGCCTCCAGGCGCCTGGACCCTTCATTGACCTGTTGTCCCCGGCGGGCCTCGGCCTCCAGGCGCCGGGACCGTGGGGAGACTTGTTGCCCATGCCGGCCTTAGACTCTGGCCGACCGGCCTGTGGGTAGACCTGCTGTGCTGGCCGGCCTGAGCTTCCCGGCCACCCGGCCCCTGGGGCTTAGGCCGGCCAGGACACCAGGTCTACCCATGGGCTGGGCCGCCGGAGGCTAAGGCCAGCAAGGGCAACCTGTCTACCCAGAGACCGGGCGCCTGGAGGCCGAGTCCGGCCAGGGCCACAGGTCTACCCAGGGACCGGGCAACCGGAGGCTAGGGCCGGCCAGGACAACAGGTCTACCCACAAGCCAGGCAGGCGGAGGCCGAGGCCGGCCAGGCTACAGGTCTACCATTGGGCCTGTCGGCCGCAGGCCGAGGCCGGCCAGGGCAGCAGGTCTACCCGCGGGCCAGTCGTAGGTAAGCCAAGACGGGGCCGAGACGACAGGTCTACCACCAAGCCGGGCAGGCGGAGGCCAAGGCCAGCCAGGGACAACAGGTCTACCCAGCGGCCCGGCGCCTGGCGGCCGAGGCCGACCAGGGCAACAGGTCTACCAATGGAGCTGGGCGGCCGGAGGACAAGGCCGACCAGGACAACAGGTCTACCCACGGGCC
Organism: Anomalospiza imberbis; assembly: GCF_031753505.1. Taxonomy (NCBI): domain Eukaryota; kingdom Metazoa; phylum Chordata; class Aves; order Passeriformes; family Viduidae; genus Anomalospiza; species Anomalospiza imberbis. Next base: position 27,837 of record NW_027100369.1, on the reverse strand, counting down.
GGGTGGCCGGAGGCTAAGGCCGGCAAGGACAACATGTCTGACCACGGGCCGGTCATAGGTAAGCCAAGACGGGGCCGAGATGACAGGTCTACCCACAAGCCGGGCAGGCGGAGGCCGAGGCCGGACGGGGACAACAGGTCTACCCTGGGCCCCGGCGCCTGGCAGCCGAGGCCAGACAGGGAGACAGGTCTACCAAGGGACTGGGCGGAGGTAAGCTAAGACGGGGCCCAGATAACAGGTCTACGCAGGACCTTTGCGTCTGGAGTCCGAGGCCATCCAGGGCAACAGGTCTATCCACGAACTGGGCGCCTGGAGGCTGAGGCCTTTCAGGAAAACAGGTCTACCCGGAGGCCGGGCGCCTGGAGGCTAAGACCGGCCAGGGCAAAAGGGTCTACCCACGGGCCGGGTGGCCGGAGGCTAAGGCCGGCAAGGGCAACATGTCTACATGTCTAGGAGTTGCCCGATGGGGAGTTGACAAACTCACAGACACCTACAGAGCGCCCCCCGGGGCAATCACACTCTATATGGACTGGGCACGCCAGAAATGGGGCTGGGACCCCCAGACATCCCTCCCCATAAACCTGACCACCCCAGAAATAGGCTGGAACCCCCAGAGGCCTACCGATGGACTGGGCACTCCAGAAATGAGGCTGGGACTCCACACACCCCTTCCCGATGAACCTAAATTCCCCAGAAATGGGGCTGGGACCACCAGAGACCCCTCCCCATGGGCTTAGGACCACCAGAAATAGGACATGGAGATCCAGAGACCACTCGCGATGGGCCTGGGATCCCCAGACTGGGGCTAGGAGCCCCGCACATGAGCCACGCCAACTTGCTTCCGTGCCCCACCCTCAGCGTCGAACTAAGCAATCAGCGCCTGGAACAATCAGCGCGGGAATGCCATTCAAATCGACCAATCATATCGCTCTCTCATTCTTGCTCAACTCCTCATTGTGACATCACAAGTGGCCATGATGCTCAGCCCATCCCCACTATGATGTCGCTGCACTCCCATTGGCTGTTGACCAGAGGGCGTGGCTTGCCTGGACTATAAAAGGCATGTGCCGGGGCACAGGGCTCAGTGCGGGCCCAGCGATGGGAGCGGTGGCGGAGCACCATGAGCGCCCGGGAGCCGCCATCGGCTGCGGAGGGTGGCCAGCGGCGGGGACTGCCCTAAGGTGAGGAGGGAGGACACCGACAGAACATGCCCCAAGGCAACGAGCACCGGGAGCGGTGGAGCATCGCTCCTGAGCGAGGAGGATGGTGCTGGGAGCATTCCTGGTTCGTGAGTAAACCTGTTGTCCCTGGTAGGCCTCGGCCTCCGGGTGCCGGGGCCCTGGGGAGACCTGTTGTCTCGGCCCTGTCTTGGCTTACCTCTGGCCGGCCCCTGGGTAGACCTGCTGTCCTGGCCGGCCTAAGCCTCCGGCCGCCTACCCCCTGGGTAGACCTGTTGAAATGGCCGGCCTCATCCTCCAGGCGCCCGACCCCTGGGTAGACCTGGTTTCCTGGCTATCCTCGGCCTCCGGCCGCCCGGCCAATGGGTAGACCTGTTGTCTCGGCCTTGTCTTGGCTTACGTCTGCCTGGCCTGTGGGTAGACCTCCCTCCCTGGCCAGACTCGGCCTTCAGGCACTAGGATCTTGGGTAGACCTGTGGCCCTGGCCGGCCTCGGCCCTCCAGGCACCGGGCCCCTGGGTACACCTGTTGTCCTGGCTGGCCTTGGCCTCTGGCCGCCCGGCCCATGGGTAGACCTGTTGTCTCGGCCCCGTCTTGGCTTACCTCTGCCTGGCTCGTGGGTCGACCTGCTGTCCTGGCCGGCCTTAGCCTCCAGCCGCCTGTCCCCTGAGTAGACCTGTTGCCCTGGACGGCCTTGGCCTTCAGGCGCCAGGCCTGTGGGTAGACCTGTTGCCCTGGCTGGCCTTAGCCTCCGGCTGACCGGCCCCTGGGTAGACCTGTTGCCATGGCCGGCCTCGGCCGCCAGGCGCTGGGCCGTGGGTAGACCTGTTTCCCTGGCCGGACTCAGGCTCCAGGCACCGGGGACCGTGGGTACACATGTAGCCCTGGCTGGACTCGCGCTCTAGGCGCCGGGACCGTGGGAAGACCTGTTGTCCCTGGCCGGCCTCCGCCTCCAGGCGCCCGGCCCCTGGGTAGACCTGTTACCTTGGCCGGCCTCGGCCTTCGGCCGCCTGGCCCATGGGTAGACCTGTTTTCTCGGCCCTGTTTTGGCTTACCTCTGCCCGGCCCATGGGTAGATCTGTTGTCCTGGCCGGCCTTAGCCCCTGGCCGCCCGGCCCATGGGTAGACCTGTTGTCCTGGCCAGCCTGAGCCCCCGGCCGCCAGGCCCGTGGGTAGACCTGTTGCACTGGCCGGCCTTAGCCTCCAGGCGCCGGGGCCCTGGGTAGACCTGTTGTCCCTGGCCGGCCTCAGCCTCCAGGCAGGGGGCACCAGGGTAGACCTGTTGTCCTGACTGGCCTCATCCTCCGGCCGCCCGGCCCCTGGGTAGACCTGTGTCCCTGGATGCTGTGGTCTCCAGGTGCCGTGTCCCTGGGTAGACCTGTTGTTTCGGCCTTGTCTTGGCTTACCTCCACCCTGCCTGTGGGTAGACCTGTTGTCCTGGCTGGCCTTAGCCTCCAGCCGCCAGGGCCCTGTGGGTAGACCTGTTGTCTCAGCCCCGTCTTGGCTTACCTCTGCTCGGCCCTTGGGTAGACCTTGTTGCCATGGCCGTCCTTAGCCTCCGGCCGACCGGCCTCATGGGTAAACCTGTTGTCCTGGCCGGCCTTAGCCTCTGGCCGCCTAACCCCTTTGTAGACCTGTTGTCTCGGACCTGTCTTGGCTTACCTCCGCCCGGCTTGTGGGTAGACCTGGTGTCCTGGCCGGCCTTAGCCCCCGGCCGCCCAGCCCGTGGGTAGACCTGTTGTCCTGGCCGGCCTTAGCCTCCGGCCGACCGGTCCCTGGGTAGACCGTTTGCCATTTCCGCACTCTGCCTTCAGGCACCGGGCCTGTGTGTAGAGCTGTTGTCCTCGGCCGGACTCGGGCTCCAGGTGCCGGGACTGTGAGTAGACCTGTTGTCCCCAGGCGGCCTTGGTCTCCGGCCGCCCGGCCCGTAGGTAGACCTGTTTTCTCGGCCCCGTCTTCGCTTACCTCCACCCGGCCCGTGGGTAGACCTTTTGTCCTGGCCGGCCTTGGCTTCCGGCCGCCTGGTCCGTGGGTAGACCTGTTGTCTCGGACCTGTCTTGGCTTTCCTCCGCCCGGCCCCTGGGTAGACCTGTCTCCTTGGCCGGCCTGAGCCTCCGGCCCAACGGCCCATTGGTAGACCTGTTGCCCTGGCCGGTCTCGGCCTCCAGGTGCTGGGGCCCAGGGTAGACCTGCTGTCCCCGGCGGGCCTCGGCCTCCAGGCGCAGGGACCGTGGGGAGACCTGTTGCCCATGCCAGCCTTAGCCTCTGGCTGGCCAGCCCGTGGGTAGACCTGCTGTGCCAGCCGGCCTTAGCCTCCGGCCGCCAGGCCTTTGGGTAGACCTGTTGCACTGGCCAGCTTCGGCCGCTAGGCGCCGGGCCGCTGGGTAGACCTGTTGTCCCTGGCTGGCCTCGGCCTCCGCCTGCCCGGCTCGTGTGTAGACCTGTCGTCTCGGGCCCGTCTTGGCTTACCTACGCCCGGCCCGTGGGTAGACCTGTTGCCCTGGCCGGCCTAGGCCTCCGGCAACCCGGCCCGTTGGTAGACCTGCTGCCCTGGCTGGCCTCGGCCTTCAGGCGCTGGGCCCGTGGGTAGACCTGTTGTCCTGGCCGGATTCGGCCTCCAGGCGCCTGGACCCTTCGTAGACCTGTTGTCCCCGGCCGGACTCGGCCTCCAGGCACCGGGGCTCTGGGTAGACCTGTTGTCCCTGGCCGGCCTCAGCCTCCAGGCACCCTGCCTGTGGGTAGCCCTGTTGTCCTGACCGGTCTCGGCCTCCGGCCGTCCGGCCCGTGTGTAGACCTGTTTTCTAGGCCTTGTCTTGGCTTTCCTCCGCCCGGCCCCAGGGTAGACCTGTCTCCCGGGCCAGCCTTAGCCTCCGGCCGACTGGCCCATGGGTAGACCTGTTGCACTGGCCGGTCTCGGCCTCCAGGCGCTGGGCCTGTGGGTAGAATAGTTGCCCTGGCCGACCTCGGCCGCCAGGCACCGGGCCCGTGGGTAGACAAGTTGCCCTGGCCGGCCTCGGCCTCCAGGCGCCGGGGCCCAGGGTAGACCTGCTGTCCCCGGCGGGCCTCGGCCTCCAGGCGCAGGGACCGTGGGTAGACCTGTTGCCCATGCCAGCCTTAGCCTCTGGCCGACCGGCCTGTGGGTAGACCTGCTGTGCTGGCCGGCCTTAGCTTCCGGCCGCCTGGCCCACTGGGTAGACCTGTGGCCCTGGCAGACTGCGGCCTCCAGGTGCCGGGGCCCTGGGTAGACCTGTTTTCTCGGCCCTGTCTTCGCTTACTTCCGCCTGGCTCGTGGGTCGACCTGTTGTCCTGGACGGCCTTAGCCTCCGGCTGCCCGGTTCCGTGGGTAGACCTGTTGCCCTGGCCAGCCTCGGCCTTCAGGCGCTGTGCCCCTGGGTAGACCTGTTGTCCTGGCCGGATTCGGCCTCCAGGCGCCTGGACCCTTCATTGACCTGTTGTCCCCGGCGGGCCTCGGCCTCCAGGCGCCGGGACCGTGGGGAGACTTGTTGCCCATGCCGGCCTTAGACTCTGGCCGACCGGCCTGTGGGTAGACCTGCTGTGCTGGCCGGCCTGAGCTTCCGGCCACCCGGCCCCTGGGGCTTAGGCCGGCCAGGACACCAGGTCTACCCATGGGCTGGGCCGCCGGAGGCTAAGGCCAGCAAGGGCAACCTGTCTACCCAGAGACCGGGCGCCTGGAGGCCGAGTCCGGCCAGGGCCACAGGTCTACCCAGGGACCGGGCAACCGGAGGCTAGGGCCGGCCAGGACAACAGGTCTACCCACAAGCCAGGCAGGCGGAGGCCGAGGCCGGCCAGGCTACAGGTCTACCATTGGGCCTGTCGGCCGCAGGCCGAGGCCGGCCAGGGCAGCAGGTCTACCCGCGGGCCAGTCGTAGGTAAGCCAAGATGGGGCCGAGACGACAGGTCTACCACCAAGCCGGGCAGGCGGAGGCCAAGGCCAGCCAGGGACAACAGGTCTACCCAGCGGCCCGGCGCCTGGCGGCCGAGGCCGACCAGGGCAACAGGTCTACCAATGGAGCTGGGCGGCCAGAGGACAAGGCCGACCAGGACAACAGGTCTACCCACGGGCCGGGTGGCCGGAGGCTAAGGCCGGCAAGGACAACATGTCTGACCACGGGCCGGTCATAGGTAAGCCAAGACGGGGCCGAGATGACAGGTCTACCCACAAGCCGGGCAGGCGGAGGCCGAGGCCGGACGGGGACAACAGGTCTACCCTGGGCCCCGGCGCCTGGCAGCCGAGGCCAGACAGGGAGACAGGTCTACCAAGGGACTGGGCGGAGGTAAGCTAAGACGGGGCCCAGATAACAGGTCTACGCAGGACCTTTGCGTCTGGAGTCCGAGGCCATCCAGGGCAACAGGTCTATCCACGAACTGGGCGCCTGGAGGCTGAGGCCTTTCAGGAAAACAGGTCTACCCAGAGGCCGGGCGCCTGGAGGCTAAGACCGGCCAGGGCAAAAGGTCTACCCACGGGCCGGGTGGCCGGAGGCTAAGGCCGGCAAGGGCAACATGTCTACATGTCTAGGAGTTGCCCGATGGGGAGTTGACAAACTCACAGACACCTACAGAGCGCCCCCCGGGGCAATCACACTCTATATGGACTGGGCACGCCAGAAATGGGGCTGGGACCCCCAGACATCCCTCCCCATAAACCTGACCACCCCAGAAATAGGCTGGAACCCCCAGAGGCCTACCGATGGACTGGGCACTCCAGAAATGAGGCTGGGACTCCCACACACCCCTTCCCGATGAACCTAAATTCCCAGAAATGGGCTGGGACCACCAGAGACCCCTCCCCATGGGCTTAGGACCACCAGAAATAGGACATGGAGATCCAGAGACCACTCGCGATGGGCCTGGGATCCCCAGACTGGGGCTAGGAGCCCCGCACATGAGCCACGCCAACTTGCTTCCGTGCCCCACCCTCAGCGTCGAACTAAGCAATCAGCGCCTGGAACAATCAGCGCGGGAATGCCATTCAAATCGACCAATCATATCGCTCTCTCATTCTTGCTCAACTCCTTCATTGTGACATCACAAGTGGCCATGATGCTCAGCCCATCCCCACTATGATGTCGCTGCACTCCCATTGGCTGTTGACCAGAGGGCGTGGCTTGCCTGGACTATAAAAGGCATGTGCCGGGGCACAGGGCTCAGTGCGGGCCCAGCGATGGGAGCGGTGGCGGAGCACCATGAGCGCCCGGGAGCCGCCATCGGCTGCGGAGGGTGGCCAGCGGCGGGGACTGCCCTAAGGTGAGGAGGGAGGACACCGACAGAACATGCCCCAGGGCAACGAGCACCGGGAGCGGTGGAGCATCGCTCCTGAGCGAGGAGGATGGTGCTGGGAGCATTCCTGGTTCGTGAGTAAACCTGTTGTCCCTGGTAGGCCTCGGCCTCCGGGTGCCGGGGCCCTGGGGAGACCTGTTGTCTCGGCCCTGTCTTGGCTTACCTCTGGCCGGCCCCTGGGTAGACCTGCTGTCCTGGCCGGCCTAAGCCTCCCGGCCGCCTACCCCCTGGGTAGACCTGTTGAAATGGCCGGCCTCATCCTCCAGGCGCCCGACCCCTGGGTAGACCTGGTTTCCTGGCTATCCTCGGCCTCCGGCCGCCCGGCCAATGGGTAGACCTGTTGTCTCGGCCTTGTCTTGGCTTACGTCTGCCTGGCCTGTGGGTAGACCTCCCTCCCTGGCCAGACTCGGCCTTCAGGCACTAGGATCTTGGGTAGACCTGTGGCCCTGGCCGGCCTCGGCCTCCAGGCACCGGGCCCCTGGGTACACCTGTTGTCCTGGCTGGCCTTGGCCTCTGGCCGCCCGGCCCATGGGTAGACCTGTTGTCTCGGCCCCGTCTTGGCTTACCTCTGCCTGGCTCGTGGGTCGACCTGCTGTCCTGGCCGGCCTTAGCCTCCAGCCGCCTGTCCCCTGAGTAGACCTGTTGCCCTGGACGGCCTTGGCCTTCAGGCGCCAGGCCTGTGGGTAGACCTGTTGCCCTGGCTGGCCTTAGCCTCCGGCTGACCGGCCCCTGGGTAGACCTGTTGCCCTGGCCGGCCTCGGCCGCCAGGCGCTGGGCCCGTGGGTAGACCTGTTTCCCTGGCCGGACTCAGGCTCCAGGCACCGGGACCGTGGGTACACATGTAGCCCTGGCTGGACTCGCGCTCTAGGCGCCGGGACCGTGGGAAGACCTGTTGTCCCTGGCCGGCCTCCGCCTCCAGGCGCCCGGCCCCTGGGTAGACCTGTTACCTTGGCCGGCCTCGGCCTTCGGCCGCCTGGCCCATGGGTAGACCTGTTTTCTCGGCCCTGTTTTGGCTTACCTCTGCCCGGCCCATGGGTAGATCTGTTGTCCTGGCCGGCCTTAGCCCCTGGCCGCCCGGCCCATGGGTAGACCTGTTGTCCTGGCCAGCCTGAGCCCCCGGCCGCCAGGCCCGTGGGTAGACCTGTTGCACTGGCCGGCCTTAGCCTCCAGGCGCCGGGGCCCTGGGTAGACCTGTTGTCCCTGGCCGGCCTCAGCCTCCAGGCAGGGGGCACCAGGGTAGACCTGTTGTCCTGACTGGCCTCATCCTCCGGCCGCCCGGCCCCTGGGTAGACCTGTGTCCCTGGATGCTGTGGTCTCCAGGTGCCGTGTCCCTGGGTAGACCTGTTGTTTCGGCCTTGTCTTGGCTTACCTCCGCCCTGCCTGTGGGTAGACCTGTTGTCCTGGCTGGCCTTAGCCTCCAGCCGCCAGGCCCTGTGGGTAGACCTGTTGTCTCAGCCCCGTCTTGGCTTACCTCTGCTCGGCCCTTGGGTAGACCTGTTGCCATGGCTGTCCTTAGCCTCCGGCCGACCGGCCTCATGGGTAAACCTGTTGTCCTGGCCGGCCTTAGCCTCTGGCCGCCTAACCCCTTTGTAGACCTGTTGTCTCGGACCTGTCTTGGCTTACCTCCGCCCGGCTTGTGGGTAGACCTGGTGTCCTGGCCGGCCTTAGCCCCCGGCCCCCAGCCCGTGGGTAGACCTGTTGTCCTGGCCGGCCTTAGCCTCCGGCCGACCGGTCCCTGGGTAGACCGTTTGCCATTTCCGCACTCTGCCTTCAGGCACCGGGCCTGTGTGTAGAGCTGTTGTCCTCGGCCGGACTCGGGCTCCAGGTGCGGGACTGTGAGTAGACCTGTTGTCCCCAGGCGGCCTTGGTCTCCGGCCGCCCGGCCCGTAGGTAGACCTGTTTTCTCGGCCCCGTCTTCGCTTACCTCCACCCGGCCCGTGGGTAGACCTTTTGTCCTGGCCGGCCTTGGCCTCCGGACGCCTGGTCCGTGGGTAGACCTGTTGTCTCGGACCTGTCTTGGCTTTCCTCCGCCCGGCCCCTGGGTAGACCTGTCTCCTTGGCCGGCCTCGGCCGCCAGGCGCTGGGCCCGTGGGTAGACCTGTTTCCCTGGCCGGACTCAGGCTCCAGGCACCGGGACCGTGGGTACACATGTAGCCCTGGCTGGACTCGCGCTCTAGGCGCCGGGACCGTGGGAAGACCTGTTGTCCCTGGCCGGCCTCCGCCTCCAGGCGCCCGGCCCCTGGGTAGACCTGTTACCTTGGCCGGCCTCGGCCTTCGGCCGCCTGGCCCATGGGTAGACCTGTTTTCTCGGCCCTGTTTTGGCTTACCTCTGCCCGGCCCATGGGTAGATCTGTTGTCCTGGCCGGCCTTAGCCCCTGGCCGCCCGGCCCGTGGGTAGACCTGTTGTCCTGGCCAGCCGGAGCCCTACACAACAGACCAGTACGGATCACTATGGGCAAGTACGGACCAGTACGGACCAGTATGGACCAGTATGGATCAGTGTGGACCACTACGGACCAGTACGGACCAGTATGGACAAGTACGGACCAGTATGGACAAGTACGGACAAGTACGGACATGAACGGACCGGAACGGACCAGAACGGAGAGGAACCGGCCGGTACGGACAGGTATGGACCGGTACGGACCGTAACGGACCGGTACGGACGGGTATGGATCAATACGGAACACTATGGACCAGTACGGACCAGTACGGACCAGTACGGACCAGTATGGACCGGTATGGATCAGTATGGACCACTACGGACCAGTACGGAACTGTATGGACAAGTACGGACCAGTACGGACATGAACGGACCGGAACGGACCACAACGGAGAGGAACGGACCGGTACGGAGCGGTATGGACCGGTACGGACCGGAACGGACCGGTAGAGACGGGTACGGACCGGTAAGGACCGGTAAGGACCACTACGGACCACTACGGACCAGTACGGACCCGTATGGACCAGTACGGACCAGAACGGACCAGAACGGACCGGTACGGACCAGTACGGGCCAGAAAGGACCAGAACGGACCGGTCGGACCAGTAACGGATCGGTACAGACTGGTACTGACAAGTACGGACCAGTACGGACCAGTACGGAGCATTATGGACCGGTACGGACCGGTACAGACCAATACGGACCGTACGGACCGGTACAGACCGGTACGGACCGGTACGGACCGGTACGGACCAGAACGGACCACTACGGACCATTACGGTCCAGTCTGGCCAGTACGGATCAGTACGGACCAGTACGGATCAGTACGGACCGGTCGGACCGGTACGGACCGGAATGGACCGGTACGGACCGGTAAGGACCGGTACGGACCGGAACGGACCGGTACGGACCAGTACGGACCAATACGGACAAGTACGGACAAGTACGGACCAGTCCGGACCGGTACGGACCGTATGGACCAGTACGGACCAGTATGGACCACTACGGACCATTACGGACTTGTATTGACCAGTACGGACCAGTACGGACCAGAACGGATCAGAACGGACCGGTACAGACCAGTACAGGCCAGAAAGGACAATAACGGACCGGTATGCACCAGTATGGACCACTACGGGGCAGTACAGACCAGTATGGAACCGTACGGACCCGTACGGACCAGTACGGACAAGTACGAACCAGTACGGACCAGTACGGACCTGTATGGACAAGTATGGACCAGTACGGACAAGTACGGACCAGTATGGACCATTACGGACCAGTACAGACCAGTACGGACCAATACAGATTAGTACGGACCAGTACGGACCGGTAGGGACCGGTATGGACCAGTACGGACAAGTACGGACCAGTATGGACCAGTACAGACCAGTACAAAACAGTACGGACCAGTACAGACCAGTACGGACCAGTACGGACCAATACGGCCCAGTATGGACCACTACGGACCATTACGGTCCAGTATGGCCAGTACGGATCAGTACGGACCAGTACGGACCAGTACAGATCAATACGGAACAGTACGGACCGGTATGGATCACTATGGACAAGTACGGACCAGTACGGACCAGTATGGATCACTATGGACAAGTACGGACCAGTACGGACCAGTATGGACCAGTATGGACAAGTACGGACCAGTATGGACAAGTACGGACCAGTACGGACCAGTACGGACATGAACGGACCGCAACGGACCAGAATGGAGAGGAACGGACCGGTACGCAGCGGTATGGACCGGTACGGACCGGAACGGACCGGTACGGAGGGGTAGGACAGGTACAGACCGTACGGACGGCTACGGACCGGTACGGACCAGAACGGACCGGTACGGACCGGTACGGAAAGGTAAGGACCAGTACAGACCGCTACGGACCAGTATGGACAAGTTCGGAACACTACGGACCAGTACGGAACACTACGGAACAGTATGGACCAGTATGGAGCAATATGGACCAGTACGGACCGGTACGGACCGGTATGGACCGGCACGGACCGGAATGGACCGGTACGGACGGGTACGGACCGGTATGGACCGGTACGGACGGGTACTGACCGGTACGGACAGGTACGGACCGGAACGGACTGGTACGGACCGGTACGGACAGGTAAGGAACGGTAGGGACCGGTACAGACCAGTATGGACCAGTACGGAACACTACAGACCAGTACGGATCACTATGGACAAGTACGGACCAGTACGGACCAGTATGGTCCAGTATGGATCAGTGTGGACCACTACGGACCAGTACGGACCAGTATGGACAAGTACGGACAAGTACGGACATGAACGGACCGGAACGGACCAGAACGGAGAGGAACCGGCCGGTACGGTCAGGTATGGACCGGTACGGACCGTAACGGACCGGTACGGACGGGTACGGACCGGTATGGACCGGTACGGACGGGTACGGCCCAGTATGGACCAGTACGGACAAGTACAGACCAGTACGGAGAAGTACGGCCCAGAATGGACCACTACGAACCATTACGGTCCAGTATGGCCAGTACCGAACACTACGGAACAGTATGGACCAGTACGGATCAGTACGGATCGGTACGGACCGGTATGGATCAGTACGGAACACTATGGACCGGTACGGACCAGTACGGACCAGTACGGACCAGTACGGACCGGTATGGATCAGTATGGACCACTACGGACCAGTACGGAACAGTATGGACAAGTACGGACCAGTACGGAACAGTATGGACAAGTACAGACCAGTACGGACATGAACGGACCGGAACGGACCACAACGGAGAGGAACGGACCGGTACGGAGCGGTATGGACCGGTACGGACCACTAGGGACCAGTACGGACCAGAACGGACCAGTGCGTTCCTGTACAGACCAGTACGGACCAGTGCAGACCAGTACGGACCAGTAGGGACCAGTACGGACCAGTACCGACCAGTACAGACCAGTATGGACCAGTACGGACCAGTACGGACCAGTAGGGACCGGTACGAACCACTATGGACCAGTACGGAGCAGAAAGGACCAGTACGGACCACTATGGACCAGTACGCACCAGAACGGGACAGTACGGACCAGTACGGACCAGTACGGACCAATACGGACCAGTACGGACCACTATGGACCAGAACGGACCAGAACGGAACACTACAGACCAGTACGGAACACTATGGACAAGTACGGACCAGTACGGAGCAGTACGGACCAGTATGGACTGGTATGGATCAGTATGGACCACTACGGAGCAGTACGGACCAGTATGGACAAGTACGGACCAGTACGGACATGAACGGACCGCAACGGACCAGAACGGAGAGGAACGGACCGGTACGGACCGGTATGGACTGGTACGGACTGGTACGGACTGGAACGGACCGGTACGGATGGGTACGGACAGGTACGGACCGGTACGGATGGGTACGGCCTGTTATGGACCAGTACGGACCAGTACAGACCAGTACGGAGCAGTACGGCCCAGTATGGACCACTACGGACCATTACGGTCCAGTATGGCCAGTACGGAGCAGTACGGATCGGTACGGACCGGTATGGATCAGTACGGACCGGTATGGATCAGTACGGACCAGTATGGACCAGTACGGATCAGTACGGATCGGTACGGACCAGTATGGACCAGTACGGAACACTATGGACCGGTACGGACCAGTACGGACCAGTACGGACCAGTATGGACCGGTATGGATCAGTATGGACCATTACGGACCAGTACGGACCAGTATGGACAAGTACGGACCAGTACGGACATGAACGGACCGCAACAGACCACAACGGAGAGGAACGGACCGGTACGGAGCGGTATGGACCGGTACGGACCGGAACGGACCGGTACGGAGGGGTACGGACAGGTACGGACCGGTACGGACGGGTACGGACCGGTACGGACCAGAACGGACCGGTACGGACCGGTACGGACAGGTAAGGACCAGTACAGACCGCTACGGACCAGTATGGACAAGTACGGAACACTACGGACCTGTACGGAACACTACGGAACAGTATGGACCAGTACGGAGCAATACGGACCAGTACGGACCGGTACGGACCGGTATGGACCGGCATGGACCGGAACGGACCGGTACGGACGGGTATGGACCAGTATGGACCGGTACGGACGGGTACGGACCGGTATGGTCCGGTACAGACCGGAATGGACTGGTACGGACTGGTACGGACAGGTAAGGACCGGTACGGACCGGTACGGACCAGTATGGACCAGTACGGAACACTACGGACCAGTACGGAACACTATGGACAAGTACGGACCAGTACGGAACGGACCAGAACGGAGAGGAACGGACCGGTACGGACCAGAACGGACCAGAACGGACCGGTATGCACCGGTATGGACCAGTATGGACCAGTACGGACGAGTACGGCCCAGTATGGACCAGTACAGACCAGTACGGAACAGTACGGACCAGTACAGACCAGTACGAACCAGTACGGACCAGTACGGCCCAGTATGGACCACTACGGACCATTACGGTCCAGTATGGCCAGTACAGATCAGTACGGACCAGTACGGACCAGTACAGATCAGTACGGAACAGTACGGACCGGTATGGATCAGTACGGACCACTACGGACCAGTACGGACCAGTATGGATCACTATGGACAAGTACGGACCAGTACGGACCAGTATGGACCACTATGGACAAGTACGGACCAGTATGGACAAGTACGGACCAGTACGGACCAGTACGGACATGAACGGACCAGAACGGACCAGAACGGAGAGGAACGGAGAGGAATGGACGGGTACGGACCGGTATGGACCGGTACGGACCGGAACGGACTGGTATGGAGGGGTACGGACAGGTACGGACCGGTACGGACGGGTACGGACCGGTACGGACAGGTACGGACCGGTACGGACCAGTATGGACCAGTACGGAACACTACGGACCAATACGGAACACTATGGACAAGTACGGATCAGTACGGAACGGACCATAACGGAGAGGAACGGACCGGTACGGACCAGAACGGACCAGAACGGACCGGTATGCAGCGGTATGGACCAGTATGAACCAGTACGGACCAGTATGGACCAGTACGGACGAGTACGGCCCAGTATGGACCAGTACAGACCAGTACGGAACAGTACGGACCAGTACAGACCAGTACGAACCAGTACGGACCAGTACGGCCCAGTATGGACCACTACGGACCATTACGGTCCAGTATGGCCAGTACGGATCCGTACGGACCAGTACGGACCAGTACGGATCAGTACGGAACAGTACGGACCGGTATGGATCAGTACAGACCACTACGGACCAGAACGGACCAGTATGGATCACTATGGCCAAGTACGGACCAGTATGGACAAGTACGGACCAGTACGGACATGAACGGATCAGTACGGACCAGAACGGAGAGGAACGGACCGGTACGGACCGGTACGGACCGGTACGGACCAGTATGGACCGGTACGGACCGGAACGGACCGGTACGGAGGGGTACGGACAGGTACGGACCGGTACGGACAGGTAAGGAGCAGTACAGACAGGTACGGACCAGTATGGACAAGTACGGAACACTACGGACCAGTACGGAACACTACGGAACAGTATGGACCAATATGGAGCAATATGGACCAGTACGGACCGGTACGGACCGGTATGGACCGGCACGGACCGGAATGGACCGGTACGGACGGGTACGGACTGGTATGGACCGGTACAGACGGGTACTGACCGGTACGGACAGGTACGGACCGGAATGGACTGGTACGGACCGGTACGGACAGGTAAGGAACGGTAGGGACCGGTACGGACCAGTATGGACCAGTACGGAACACTAGGGACCAGTACGGACCAGAACGGACCAGTGCGTTCCTGTACAGACCAGTACGGACCAGTGCAGACCAGTACGGACCAGTAGGGACCAGTACGGACCAGTACCGACCAGTACAGACCAGTATGGACCAGTACGGACCAGTACGGACCAGTAGGGACCGGTACGAACCACTATGGACCAGTACGGAGCAGAAAGGACCAGTACGGACCACTATGGACCAGTACGCACCAGAACGGGACAGTACGGACCAGTACGGACCACTAGGGGGCAGTACGGAGCAGTACGGACCAGTATGGACAAGTACGGACCAGTACGGACCAGTATGGACCAGTACGGACAAGTACAGAGCAGTATGGACCAGTGCGGACCAGAACGGACCAGTACGGACCAGCATGGACGGGTATGGACCGGTACGGGCCAGTACAGACCAGTATGGAGCAGTACGGAGCAGTGTGGACCAGTATGGACCAATATGCACCAGTACAGACCAGTACTGACCAATATGGACCAGTACGGACCAGTACGGACCAGTATGGAACAGTATGGACCATTACGGCCCAGCACGGACCAATATGGACCAGTACAGAACAGTACGGACCAGTACGGACCAGTATGGACTAGTATGGACCAGTGCAGACGAGAACGGACCGGTACGGACCAGGATGGACCACTACGGACTAGTACGGACTAGTACGGAGCAGTACGGACCAATGCGGAGCAGTACGGACCAGAACAGACCAGTATGGACCAGTACGGACCAGTACGGACCAATACGGACCAGTACGGACCACTATGGACCAGAACGGACCAGAACGGAACACTACAGACCAGTACGGAACACTATGGACACGTACGGACCAGTACGGAGCAGTACGGACCAGTATGGACTGGTATGGATCAGTATGGACCACTACGGAGCAGTACGGACCAGTATGGACAAGTACGGACCAGTACGGACATGAACGGACCGCAACGGACCAGAACGGAGAGGAACGGACCGGTACGGACCGGTATGGACTGGTACGGACTGGTACGGACTGGAACGGACCGGTACGGATGGGTACGGACAGGTACGGACCGGTACGGATGGGTACGGCCCGTTATGGACCAGTACGGACCAGTACAGACCAGTACGGAGCAGTACGGCCCAGTATGGACCACTACGGACCATTACGGTCCAGTATGGCCAGTACGGAGCAGTACGGATCGGTACGGACCGGTATGGATCAGTACGGACCGGTATGGATCAGTACGGACCAGTATGGACCAGTACGGATCAGTACGGATCGGTACGGACCAGTATGGACCAGTACGGAACACTATGGACCGGTACGGACCAGTACGGACCAGTACGGACCAGTACGGACCAGTATGGATCAGTATGGACCATTACGGACCAGTACGGACCAGTATGGACAAGTACGGACCAGTACGGACATGAACGGACCGCAACAGACCAGAACGGAGAGGAACGGACCGGTACGGACCGGTATGGACCGGTACGGACCGGAACGGACCGGTACGGAGGGGTACGGACAGGTACGGACCGGTACGGACGGGTACGGACCGGTACGGACCAGAACGGACCGCTACGGACCGGTACGGACAGGTAAGGACCAGTACAGACCGCTACGGACCAGTATGGACAAGTACGGAACACTACGGACCAGTACGGAACACTACGGAACAGTATGGACCAGTACGGAGCAATACGGACCAGTACGGACCGGTACGGACCGGTATGGACCGGCATGGACCGGAACGGACCGGTACGGACGGGTATGGACCAGTATGGACTGGTACGGACGGGTACGGACCGGTATGGTCCGGTACAGACCGGAATGGACTGGTACGGACTGGTACGGACAGGTAAGGACCGGTACGGACCGGTACGGACCAGTATGGACCAGTACGGAACACTACGGACCAGTACGGAACACTATGGACAAGTACGGACCAGTACGGAACGGACCAGAACGGAGAGGAACGGACCGGTACGGACCAGAACGGACCAGAACGGACCGGTATGCACCGGTATGGACCAGTATGGACCAGTACGGACGAGTACGGCCCAGTATGGACCAGTACAGACCAGTACAAAACAGTACGGACCAGTACAGACCAGTACGGACCAGTACGGACCAATACGGCCCAGTATGGACCACTACGGACCATTACGGTCCAGTATGGCCAGTACGGATCAGTACGGACCAGTACGGACCAGTACAGATCAATACGGAACAGTACGGACCGGTATGGATCAGTACGGACCACTACGGACCAGTACGGACCAGTATGGATCACTATGGACAAGTACGGACCAGTATGGACCAGTATGGACCACTATGGACAAGTACGGACCAGTATGGACAAGTACGGACCAGTACGGACCAGTACGGACATGAACGGACCAGAACGGACCAGAACGGAGAGGAACGGAGAGGAATGGACGGGTACGGACCGGTATGGACCGGTACGGACCGGAACGGACTGGTACGGAGGGGTACGGACAGGTACGGACCGGTACGGACGGGTACGGACCGGTACGGACAGGTACGGACCGGTACGGACCAGTATGGACCAGTACAGAACACTAGGGACCAATACGGAACACTATGGACAAGTACGGATCAGTACGGAACGGACCATAACGGAGAGGAACGGACCGGTACGGACCAGAACGGACCAGAACGGACCGGTATGCAGCGGTATGGACCAGTATGAACCAGTACGGACCAGTATGGACCAGTACGGACGAGTACGGCCCAGTATGGACCAGTACAGACCAGTACGGAACAGTACGGACCAGTACAGACCAGTACGAACCAGTACGGACCAGTACGGCCCAGTATGGACCACTACGGACCATTACGGTCCAGTATGGCCAGTACGGATCCGTACGGACCAGTACGGACCAGTACGGATCAGTACGGAACAGTACGGACCGGTATGGATCAGTACAGACCACTACGGACCAGAACGGACCAGTATGGATCACTATGGCCAAGTACGGACCAGTATGGACAAGTACGGACCAGTACGGACATGAACGGATCAGTACGGACCAGAACGGAGAGGAACGGACCGGTACGGACCGGTACGGACCGGTACGGACCAGTATGGACCGGTACGGACCGGAACGGACCGGTACGGAGGGGTACGGACAGGTACGGACCGGTACGGACAGGTAAGGAGCAGTACAGACAGGTACGGACCAGTATGGACAAGTACGGAACACTACGGACCAGTACGGAACACTACGGAACAGTATGGACCAATATGGAGCAATATGGACCAGTACGGACCGGTACGGACCGGTATGGACCGGCACGGACCGGAATGGACCGGTACGGACGGGTACGGACTGGTATGGACCGGTACGGACGGGTACTGACCGGTACGGACAGGTACGGACCGGAACGGACTGGTACGGACCGGTACGGACAGGTAAGGAACGGTAGGGACCGGTACGGACCAGTATGGACCAGTACGGAACACTACAGACCAGTACGGATCACTATGGACAAGTACGGACCAGTACGGACCAGTATGGACCAGTATGGATCAGTGTGGACCACTACGGACCAGTACGGCCCAGTATGGACAAGTACGGACCAGTATGGACAAGTATGGAACTGTACGGACATGAACGGACCGGAACGGACCAGAACGGAGAGGAACCGGCCGGTACGGACAGGTATGGACCGGTACGGACCGTAACGGAACGGTACGGACGGGTACGGACCGGTATGGACCGGTACGGACGGGTACGGCCCAGTATGGACCAGTACGGACCAGTACAGACCAGTACGGAGCAGTACGGCCCAGTATGGACCACTACGAACCATTACGGTCCAGTATGGCCAGTACCGAACACTACGGAACAGTATGGACCAGTACGGATCAGTACGGATCGGTACGGACCGGTATGGATCAGTACGGAACACTATGGACCGGTACGGACCAGTACGGACCAGTACGGACCAGTATGGACCGGTATGGATCAGTATGAACCACTACGGAGCAGTACGGAACAGTATGGACAAGTACGGAGCAGTACGGACATGAACGGACCAGAACGGACCACAACGGAGAGGAACGGACCGGTACGGAGCGGTATGGACCGGTACGGACCGGAACGGACCGGTAGAGACGGGTACGGACCGGTACGGACCGGAACGGACCGGTAAGGACCGGTACGGACCGGTACGGACCGGAACGGACAGGTACGGACCGGTAAGGACCGGTAAGGACCGGTACGGACCACTACGGACCATTACGGACCCGTATGGACCAGTACGGACCAGAACGGACCAGAACGGACCGGTACGGACCAGTACGGGCCAGAAAGGACCAGAACGGACCGGTCGGACCGGTACGGATGGGAGAGACTGGTGCTGACCAGTACGGACCAGTACGGACCCGTATGGACCAGTACGGACCAGAACGGACCAGAACGGACCGGTACGGACCAGTACGGGCCAGAAAGGACCAGAACGGACCGGTCGGACCAGTACGGATGGGAGAGACTGGTGCTGACCAGTACGGACCAGTACGGACCCGTATGGACCAGTACGGACCAGAACGGACCAGAACGGACCGGTACGGACCAGTACGGGCCAGAAAGGACCAGAA
Source organism: Anomalospiza imberbis (assembly GCF_031753505.1). Lineage (NCBI taxonomy): Eukaryota > Metazoa > Chordata > Aves > Passeriformes > Viduidae > Anomalospiza > Anomalospiza imberbis. Next base: position 8,459 of record NW_027100369.1, on the reverse strand, counting down.
CGGACCGGTCGGACCAGTACGGATCGGTACAGACTGGTACTGACAAGTACGGACCAGTACGGACCAATACGGAGCATTATGGACCGGCACGGACCGGTACAGACCAATACGGACCGGTACGGACCGGTACAGACCGGTACGGACCGGTACGGACCGGTACGGACCAGAACGGACCACTACGGACCATTACGGTCCAGTCTGGCCAGTACGGATCAGTACGGACCAGTACGGACCAGTACGGACCGGTCGGACCGGTACGGACCGGAATGGACCGGTACGGACCGGTAAGGACCGGTACGGACCGGAACGGACCGGTACGGACCAGTACGGACCGGTACGGACAAGTACGGACAAGTACGGACCAGTACGGACCGGTACGGACCGTATGGACCAGTACGGACCAGTATGGACCACTACGGACCATTACGGACTTGTATTGACCAGTACGGACCAGTACGGACCAGAACGGATCAGAACGGACCGGTACGGACCAGTACAGGCCAGAAAGGACCATAACGGACCGGTATGCACCAGTATGGACCACTACGGGGCAGTACAGACCAGTATGGAACCGTACGGACCCGTACGGACCAGTACGGACAAGTACGAACCAGTACGGACCAGTACGGACCTGTATGGACCAGTATGGACCAGTACGGACAAGTACGGACCAGTATGGACCATTACGGACCAGTACAGACCAGTACGGACCAATACAGATTAGTACGGACCAGTACGGACCGGTAGGGACCGGTATGGACCAGTACGGACAAGTACGGACCAGTATGGACCAGTACAGACCAGTACAAAACAGTACGGACCAGTACAGACCAGTACGGACAAGTACGGACCAATACGGCCCAGTATGGACCACTACGGACCATTACGGTCCAGTATGGCCAGTACGGATCAGTACGGACCAGTACGGACCAGTACAGATCAATACGGAACAGTACGGACCGGTATGGATCAGTACGGACCACTACGGACCAGTACGGACCAGTATGGATCACTATGGACAAGTACGGACCAGTATGGACAAGTACGGACCAGTACGGACCAGTACGGACATGAACGGACCGCAACGGACCAGAATGGAGAGGAACGGACCGGTACGCAGCGGTATGGACCGGTACGGACCGGAACGGACCGGTACGGAGGGGTAGGACAGGTACAGACCGGTACGGACGGCTACGGACCGGTACGGACCAGAACGGACCGGTACGGACCGGTACGGAAAGGTAAGGACCAGTACAGACCGCTACGGACCAGTATGGACAAGTTCGGAACACTACGGACCAGTACGGAACACTACGGAACAGTATGGACCAGTATGGAGCAATATGGACCAGTACGGACCGGTACGGACCGGTATGGACCGGCACGGACCGGAACGGACCGGTACGGACGGGTACGGACCGGTATGGACCGGTACGGACGGGTACTGACCGGTACGGACAGGTACGGACCGGAACGGACTGGTACGGACCGGTACGGACAGGTAAGGAACGGTAGGGACCGGTACAGACCAGTATGGACCAGTACGGAACACTACAGACCAGTACGGATCACTATGGACAAGTACGGACCAGTACGGACCAGTATGGTCCAGTATGGATCAGTGTGGACCACTACGGACCAGTACGGACCAGTATGGACAAGTACGGACAAGTACGGACATGAACGGACCGGAACGGACCAGAACGGAGAGGAACCGGCCGGTACGGTCAGGTATGGACCGGTACGGACCGTAACGGACCGGTACGGACGGGTACGGACCGGTATGGACCGGTACGGACGGGTACGGCCCAGTATGGACCAGTACGGACAAGTACAGACCAGTACGGAGAAGTACGGCCCAGAATGGACCACTACGAACCATTACGGTCCAGTATGGCCAGTACCGAACACTACGGAACAGTATGGACCAGTACGGATCAGTACGGATCGGTACGGACCGGTATGGATCAGTACGGAACACTATGGACCGGTACGGACCAGTACGGACCAGTACGGACCAGTACGGACCGGTATGGATCAGTATGGACCACTACGGACCAGTACGGAACAGTATGGACAAGTACGGACCAGTACGGAACAGTATGGACAAGTACAGACCAGTACGGACATGAACGGACCGGAACGGACCACAACGGAGAGGAACGGACCGGTACGGAGCGGTATGGACCGGTACGGACCACTAGGGACCAGTACGGACCAGAACGGACCAGTGCGTTCCTGTACAGACCAGTACGGACCAGTGCAGACCAGTACGGACCAGTAGGGACCAGTACGGACCAGTACCGACCAGTACAGACCAGTATGGAGCAGTACGGACCAGTACGGACCAGTACGGACCAGTACGGACCAGTAGGGACCGGTACGAACCACTATGGACCAGTACGGAGCAGAAAGGACCAGTACGGACCACTATGGACCAGTACGCACCAGAACGGGACAGTACGGACCAGTACGGACCACTAGGGGGCAGTACGGAGCAGTACGGACCAGTATGGACAAGTACGGACCAGTACGGACCAGTATGGACCAGTACGGACAAGTACAGAGCAGTATGGACCAGTGCGGACCAGAACGGACCAGTACGGACCAGCATGGACGGGTATGGACCGGTACGGGCCAGTACAGACCAGTATGGAGCAGTACGGAGCAGTGTGGACCAGTATGGACCAATATGCACCAGTACAGACCAGTACTGACCAATATGGACCAGTACGGACCAGTACGGACCAGTATGGAACAGTATGGACCATTACGGCCCAGCACGGACCAATATGGACCAGTACGGAACAGTACGGACCAGTACGGACCAGTATGGACTAGTATGGACCAGTGCAGACGAGAACGGACCGGTACGGACCAGGATGGACCACTACGGACTAGTACGGAGCAGTACGGACCAATGCGGAGCAGTACGGACCAGAACGGACCAGTATGGACCAGTACGGACCAGTACGGACCAATACGGACGAGTACGGACCACTATGGACTAGTACGGACCAGAACGGAACACTACAGACCAGTACGGAACACTATGGACACGTACGGACCAGTACGGAGCAGTACGGACCAGTATGGACCGGTATGGATCAGTGTGGACCACTACGGACCAGTACAGACCAGTACGGACCAGTATGGACAAGTACGGACCAGTATGGACCAGTACGGACCAGTACAGACCAGTACGGAGCAGTACGGCCCAGTATGGACCACTACGGACCATTACGGTCCAGTATGGCCAGTACGGCCCAGTAAGGACCAGTATGGACCAGTACGGATCAGTATGGCCCAGTATGGACCAGTACGGATCAGTACGGATCGGTACGGACCGGTATGGATCAGTACGGAACACTATGGACCGGTACGGACCAGTACGGACCAGTACGGAGCAGTATGGACTGGTATGGATCAGTATGGACCACTACGGAGCAGTACGGACCAGTATGGACAAGTACGGACCAGTACGGACATGAACGGACCGCAACGGACCAGAACGGAGAGGAACGGACCGGTACGGACCGGTATGGACTGGTACGGACTGGTACGGACTGGAACGGACCGGTACGGATGGGTACGGACAGGTACGGACCGGTACGGATGGGTACGGCCCGTTATGGACCAGTACGGACCAGTACAGACCAGTACGGAGCAGTACGGCCCAGTATGGACCACTACGGACCATTACGGTCCAGTATGGCCAGTACGGAGCAGTACGGATCGGTACGGACCGGTATGGATCAGTACGGACCGGTATGGATCAGTACGGACCAGTATGGACCAGTACGGATCAGTACGGATCGGTACGGACCAGTATGGATCAGTACGGAACACTATGGACCGGTACGGACCAGTACGGACCAGTACGGACCAGTATGGACCGGTATGGATCAGTATGGACCATTACGGACCAGTACGGACCAGTATGGACAAGTACGGACCAGTACGGACATGAACGGACCGCAACAGACCAGAACGGAGAGGAACGGACCGGTACGGACCGGTATGGACCGGTACGGACCGGTATGGACCGGTACGGACGGGTACGGACTGGTATGGACCGGTACGGACGGGTACTGACCGGTACGGACAGGTACGGACCGGAACGGACTGGTACGGACCGGTACGGACAGGTAAGGAACGGTAGGGACCGGTACGGACCAGTATGGACCAGTACGGAACACTACAGACTAGTACGGATCACTATGGACAAGTACGGACCAGTACGGACCAGTATGGACCAGTATGGATCAGTGTGGACCACTACGGACCAGTACGGCCCAGTATGGACAAGTACGGGCCAGTATGGACAAGTATGGAACTGTACGGACATGAACGGACCGGAACGGACCAGAACGGAGAGGAACCGGCCGTTACGGACAGGTATGGACCGGTACGGACCGTAACGGAACGGTACGGACGGGTACGGACCGGTATGGACCGGTACGGACGGGTACGGCCCAGTATGGACCAGTACGGACCAGTACAGACCAGTACGGAGCAGTACGGCCCAGTATGGACCACTACGAACCATTACGGTCCAGTATGGCCAGTACCGAACACTACGGAACAGTATGGACCAGTACGGATCAGTACGGATCGGTACGGACCGGTATGGATCAGTACGGAACACTATGGACCGGTACGGACCAGTACGGACCAGTACGGACCAGTATGGACCGGTATGGATCAGTATGAACCACTACGGAGCAGTACGGAACAGTATGGACAAGTACGGAGCAGTACGGACATGAACGGACCAGAACGGACCACAACGGAGAGGAACGGACCGGTACGGAGCGGTATGGACCGGTACGGACCGGAACGGACCGGTAGAGACGGGTACGGACCGGTACGGACCGGAACGGACCGGTAAGGACCGGTACGGACCGGTACGGACCGGAACGGACAGGTACGGACCGGTAAGGACCGGTAAGGACCGGTACGGACCACTACGGACCATTACGGACCCGTATGGACCAGTACGGACCAGAACGGACCAGAACGGACCGGTACAGACCAGTACGGGCCAGAAAGGACCAGAACGGACCGGTCGGACCGGTACGGATGGGAGAGACTGGTGCTGACCAGTACGGACCAGTACGGACCCGTATGGACCAGTACGGACCAGAACGGACCAGAACGGACCGGTACGGACCAGTACGGGCCAGAAAGGACCAGAACGGACCGGTCGGACCAGTACGGATGGGAGAGACTGGTGCTGACCAGTACGGACCAGTACGGACCCGTATGGACCAGTACGGACCAGAACGGACCAGAACGGACCGGTACGGACCAGTACGGGCCAGAAAGGACCAGAACGGACCGGTCGGACCAGTACGGATCGGTACAGACTGGTACTGACAAGTACGGACCAGTACGGACCAATACGGAGCATTATGGACCGGCACGGACGGTTACAGACCAATACGGACCGGTACGGACCGGTACAGACCGGTACGGACCGGTACGGACCGGTACGGACCGGTACGGACCGGTACGGACCAGAACGGACCACTACGGACCATTACGGTCCAGTCTGGCCAGTACGGATCAGTACGGACCAGTACGGACCAATACGGACCGGTCGGACCGGTACGGACCGGAATGGACCGGTACGGACCGGTAAGGACCGGTACGGACCGGAACGGACCGGTACGGACCAGTACGGACCGGTACGGACAAGTACGGACAAGTACGGACCAGTACGGACCGGTACGGACCGTATGGACCAGTACGGACCAGTATGGACCACTACGGACCATTACGGACTTGTATTGACCAGTACGGACCAGTACGGACCAGAACGGATCAGAACGGACCGGTACGGACCAGTACAGGCCAGAAAGGACCATAACGGACCGGTATGCACCAGTATGGACCACTACGGGGCAGTACAGACCAGTATGGAACCGTACGGACCCGTACGGACCAGTACGGACAAGTACGAACCAGTACGGACCAGTACGGACCTGTATGGACCAGTATGGACCAGTACGGACAAGTACGGACCAGTATGGACCATTACGGACCAGTACAGACCAGTACGGACCAATACAGATTAGTACGGACCAGTACGGACCGGTAGGGACCGGTATGGACCAGTACGGACAAGTACGGACCAGTATGGACCAGTACAGACCAGTACAAAACAGTACGGACCAGTACAGACCAGTACAAAACAGTACGGACCAGTACAGACCAGTACGGACAAGTACGGACCAATACGGCCCAGTATGGACCACTACGGACCATTACGGTCCAGTATGGCCAGTACGGATCAGTACGGACCAGTACGGACCAGTACAGATCAATACGGAACAGTACGGACCGGTATGGATCAGTACGGACCACTACGGACCAGTACGGACCAGTATGGATCACTATGGACAAGTACGGACCAGTATGGACAAGTACGGACCAGTACGGACCAGTACGGACATGAACGGACCGCAACGGACCAGAATGGAGAGGAACGGACCGGTACGCAGCGGTATGGACCGGTACGGACCGGAACGGACCGGTACGGAGGGGTAGGACAGGTACAGACCGGTACGGACGGCTACGGACCGGTACGGACCAGAACGGACCGGTACGGACCGGTACGGAAAGGTAAGGACCAGTACAGACCGCTACGGACCAGTATGGACAAGTTCGGAACACTACGGACCAGTACGGAACACTACGGAACAGTATGGACCAGTATGGAGCAATATGGACCAGTACGGACCGGTACGGACCGGTATGGACCGGCACGGACCGGAACGGACCGGTACGGACGGGTACGGACCGGTATGGACCGGTACGGACGGGTACTGACCGGTACGGACAGGTACGGACCGGAACGGACTGGTACGGACCGGTACGGACAGGTAAGGAACGGTAGGGACCGGTACAGACCAGTATGGACCAGTACGGAACACTACAGACCAGTACGGATCACTATGGACAAGTACGGACCAGTACGGACCAGTATGGTCCAGTATGGATCAGTGTGGACCACTACGGACCAGTACGGACCAGTATGGACAAGTACGGACAAGTACGGACATGAACGGACCGGAACGGACCAGAACGGAGAGGAACCGGCCGGTACGGTCAGGTATGGACCGGTACGGACCGTAACGGACCGGTACGGACGGGTACGGACCGGTATGGACCGGTACGGACGGGTACGGCCCAGTATGGACCAGTACGGACAAGTACAGACCAGTACGGAGAAGTACGGCCCAGAATGGACCACTACGAACCATTACGGTCCAGTATGGCCAGTACCGAACACTACGGAACAGTATGGACCAGTACGGATCAGTACGGATCGGTACGGACCGGTATGGATCAGTACGGAACACTATGGACCGGTACGGACCAGTACGGACCAGTACGGACCAGTACGGACCGGTATGGATCATTATGGACCACTACGGACCAGTACGGAACAGTATGGACAAGTACGGACCAGTACGGAACAGTATGGACAAGTACAGACCAGTACGGACATGAACGGACCGGAACGGACCACAACGGAGAGGAACGGACCGGTACGGAGCGGTATGGACCGGTACGGACCACTAGGGACCAGTACGGACCAGAACGGACCAGTGCGTTCCTGTACAGACCAGTACGGACCAGTGCAGACCAGTACGGACCAGTAGGGACCAGTACGGACCAGTACCGACCAGTACAGACCAGTATGGAGCAGTACGGACCAGTACGGACCAGTACGGACCAGTACGGACCAGTAGGGACCGGTACGAACCACTATGGACCAGTACGGAGCAGAAAGGACCAGTACGGACCACTATGGACCAGTACGCACCAGAACGGGACAGTACGGACCAGTACGGACCACTAGGGGGCAGTACGGAGCAGTACGGACCAGTATGGACAAGTACGGACCAGTACGGACCAGTATGGACCAGTACGGACAAGTACAGAGCAGTATGGACCAGTGCGGACCAGAACGGACCAGTACGGACCAGCATGGACGGGTATGGACCGGTACGGGCCAGTACAGACCAGTATGGAGCAGTACGGAGCAGTGTGGACCAGTATGGACCAATATGCACCAGTACAGACCAGTACTGACCAATATGGACCAGTACGGACCAGTACGGACCAGTATGGAACAGTATGGACCATTACGGCCCAGCACGGACCAATATGGACCAGTACGGAACAGTACGGACCAGTACGGACCAGTATGGACTAGTATGGACCAGTGCAGACGAGAACGGACCGGTACGGACCAGGATGGACCACTACGGACTAGTACGGAGCAGTACGGACCAATGCGGAGCAGTACGGACCAGAACGGACCAGTATGGACCAGTACGGACCAGTACGGACCAATACGGACGAGTACGGACCACTATGGACTAGTACGGACCAGAACGGAACACTACAGACCAGTACGGAACACTATGGACACGTACGGACCAGTA
>NW_027100368.1:0-53574 GCF_031753505.1 Anomalospiza imberbis | reverse complement strand
CAAACCGCACTTAGTGTGCAGTGCAGGTACCACTCTCCCCTTGCCAAATGGAGTGGGAAAGATTTTCGCTAAGCTAGAGATGACTAGAGAAGCAGAAGCGCGGCTCCGGAGCTATCCGGAGGAAAGTGCCGCTTCCCGGCGTCTTTCGGCTTGAAGCGGCGCTCCGGAGCGCTCCGCTGCCGCTTTACTGAGCTGTGCGCGAATTAGCCGCTTCTTCGCCTCCGAGAAGCAGAGATCGCGGTTGCTTAGAAGAGGCGAAGAACGAAGCCGCAAAGAAGCGGGCTTGTGTGTGAAGCCTTCCAACTGCCAGAGGACAGTGGCTGCCGCTCTCCTGCCTGTTGAATTCACTCTCGGCAAGCGAATGGAAAGCGTTCCAGGACAACTTGCCTGGGTTTTGACTTGGTCCTGATGTGTCCCACCCTTGGCAAATCTTGCTCGTCGCCAGAGGCTCCGAGATGCACCGAAGACGGTGGCAGCTGCTGAAAAGAAGGGCAGCGGTAGTTTGTCGACAAGCAAGAACATGGGCAGCTGCCTGTGCTTGGGAAGGAACAGCTGCCTGGTTTTGGCAATTGCCTTCACAGCGCCCAGAAGCCCGGTGCTCTGCTGCTTTGTTTTTCGCAGTCAGTCAATTGCACACTAGTGAAGCTGAGCCAGGCTCTTCAGCTTTGCTGCTTTTGAGCATCTGTGCTCCACTTATGCTCTGTGACATCTCTCGAGGTTGTTTGCCTCGGCCAGGCTGGAAAGTGCCCGCTAGTACCTAGAGCTGGGCAGGAGAGGGCAGAGAGCACTTCCATCTGACAGCAGGTTGCAGATTGCCTCGGAAAGAGCCGTGTCCTTGGAATGTGCAGCAAATCCTCTTTCTTTGCAATCCGCGGTTAGTGTGCAGTGCAGGTAGGCTCTCCCCTTGCCAAATGGAGTGGGAAAGCTTTTCGCTAAGCTAGAGATGACTAGAGAAGCAGAAGCGCGGCTCCGGAGCTATCCGGAGGAAAGTGCCGCTTCCCGGGGTCTTTCGGCTTGAAGCGGCGCTCCGGAGCGCTTTGCTGCCGCTTTACTGAGCTGTGCGCGAATTAGCCGCTTCTTCGCCTCCGAGAAGCAGAGATCGCGGTTGCTTGGAAGAGGCGAAGAACGAAGCCGCAAAGAAGCGGGCTTGTGTGTGAAGCCTTCAGACTGCCGGGGGACAGTGGCTGCCGCTCTCCTGCCTGTTGAATTCACTCTCGGCAAGCGAATGGAAAGCGTTCCAGGACAACTTGCCTGGGTTTTGACTTGGTCCTGATGCGTCCCACCTTGGCAAGTCTTGCTCGTCGCCAGAGGCTCCAAGATGCACCGAAGACGGTGGCAGCTGCTGAAAAGAAGGGCAGCGGTGAGTTTGTCGACAAGCAAGAACATAGGCAGCTGCCTGTGCTTGGGAAGGAGCAGCTGCCTGGTTTTGGCAATTGCCTTCACAGCGCCCAGAAGCCCGGTGCTCTGCTGCTTTTTTTTTCCCAGTCAGTCAATTGCACACTAGTGAAGCTGAGCCAGGCTCTTCAGCTTTGCTGCTTTTGAGCATCTGTGCTCCACTTATTCTCTGTGACATCTCTGGAGGTTGTTTGCCTCGCCCAGGCTGGAAAGTGCCCGCTAGTACCTAGAGCTGGGCAGGAGAGGGCAGAGAGCACTTCCATCTGACAGCAGGTTGCAGATTGCCTCGGAAAGAGCCGTGTCCTTGGAATGTGCAGCAAATCCTCTTTCTTTGCAAACCGCACTTAGTGTGCAGTGCAGGTACACTCTCCCCTTGCCAAATGGAGTGGGAAAGATTTTCGCTAAGCTAGAGATGACTAGAGAAGCAGAAGCGCGGCTCCGGAGCTATCCGGAGGAAAGTGCCGCTTCCCGGCGTCTTTCGGCTTGAAGCGGCGCTCCGGAGCGCTCCGCTGCCGCTTTACTGAGCTGTGCGCGAATTAGCCGCTTCTTCGCCTCCGAGAAGCAGAGATCGCGGTTGCTTAGAAGAGGCGAAGAACGAAGCCGCAAAGAAGCGGGCTTGTGTGTGAAGCCTTCCAACTGCCAGAGGACAGTGGCTGCCGCTCTCCTGCCTGTTGAATTCACTCTCGGCAAGCGAATGGAAAGCGTTCCAGGACAACTTGCCTGGGTTTTGACTTGGTCCTGATGTGTCCCACCTTGGCAAATCTTGCTCGTCGCCAGAGGCTCCGAGATGCACCGAAGACGGTGGCAGCTGCTGAAAAGAAGGGCAGCGGTGAGTTTGTCGACAAGCAAGAACATGGGCAGCTGCCTGTGCTTGGGAAGGAACAGCTGCCTGGTTTTGGCAATTGCCTTCACAGCGCCCAGAAGCCCGGTGCTCTGCTGCTTTGTTTTTCGCAGTCAGTCAATTGCACACTAGTGAAGCTGAGCCAGGCTCTTCAGCTTTGCTGCTTTTGAGCATCTGTGCTCCACTTATGCTCTGTGACATCTCTCGAGGTTGTTTGCCTCGGCCAGGCTGGCAAGTGCCCGCTAGTACCTAGAGCTGGGCAGGAGAGGGCAGAGAGCACTTCCATCTGACAGCAGGTTGCAGATTGCCTCGGAAAGAGCCGTGTCCTTGGAATGTGCAGCAAATCCTCTTTCTTTGCAATCCGCGGTTAGTGTGCAGTGCAGGTAGGCTCTCCCCTTGCCAAATGGAGTGGGAAAGCTTTTCGCTAAGCTAGAGATGACTAGAGAAGCAGAAGCGCGGCTCCGGAGCTATCCGGAGGAAAGTGCCGCTTCCCGGCGTCTTTCGGCTTGAAGCGGGGCTCCGGAGCGCTTTGCTGCCGCTTTACTGAGCTGTGCGCGAATTAGCCGCTTCTTCGCCTCCGAGAAGCAGAGATCGCGGTTGCTTAGAAGAGGCGAAGAACGAAGCCGCAAAGAAGCGGGCTTGTGTGTGAAGCCTTCAGACTGCCGGGGGACAGTGGCTGCCGCTCTCCTGCCTGTTGAATTCACTCTCGGCAAGCGAATGGAAAGCGTTCCAGGACAACTTGCCTGCGTTTTGACTTGGTCCTGATGCGTCCCACCTTGGCAAATCTTGCTCGTCGCCAGAGGCTCCGAGATGCACCGAAGACGGTGGCAGCTGCTGAAAAGAAGGGCAGCGGTGAGTTTGTCGACAAGCAAGAACATGGGCAGCTGCCTGTGCTTGGGAAGGAACAGCTGCCTGGTTTTGGCAATTGCCTTCACAGCGCCCAGAAGCCCGGTGCTCTGCTGCTTTGTTTTTCACAGTCAGTCAATTGCACACTAGTGAAGCTGAGCCAGGCTCTTCAGCTTTGCTGCTTTTGAGCATCTGTGCTCCACTTAGGCTCTGTGACATCTCTCGAGGTTGTTTGCTTCGGCCAGGCTGGAAAGTGCCCGCTAGTACCTAGAGCTGGGCAGGAGAGGGCAGAGAGCACTTCCATCTGACAGCAGGTTGCAGATTGCCTCGGAAAGAGCCGTGTCCTTGGAATGTGCAGCAAATCCTCTTTCTTTGCAATCCGCGGTTAGTGTGCAGTGCAGGTAGGCTCTCCCCTTGCCAAATGGAGTGGGAAAGCTTTTCGCTAAGCTAGAGATGACTAGAGAAGCAGAAGCGCGGCTCCGGAGCTATCCGGAGGAAAGTGCCGCTTCCCGGCGTCTTTCGGCTTGAAGCGGGGCTCCGGAGCGCTTTGCTGCCGCTTTACTGAGCTGTGCGCGAATTAGCCGCTTCTTCGCCTCCGAGAAGCAGAGATCGCGGTTGCTTGGAAGAGGCGAAGAACGAAGCCGCAAAGAAGCGGGCTTGTGTGTGAAGCCTTCAGACTGCCGGGGGACAGTGGCTGCCGCTCTCCTGCCTGTTGAATTCACTCTCGGCAAGCGAATGGAAAGCGTTCCAGGACAACTTGCCTGGGTTTTGACTTGGTCCTGATGCGTCCCACCTTGGCAAGTCTTGCTCGTCGCCAGAGGCTCCGAGATGCACCGAAGACGGTGGCAGCTGCTGAAAAGAAGGGCAGCGGTGAGTTTGTCGACAAGCAAGAACATAGGCAGCTGCCTGTGCTTGGGAAGGAGCAGCTGCCTGGTTTTGGCAATTGCCTTCACAGCGCCCAGAAGCCCGGTGCTCTGCTGCTTTTTTTTTCCCAGTCAGTCAATTGCACACTAGTGAAGCTGAGCCAGGCTCTTCAGCTTTGCTGCTTTTGAGCATCTGTGCTCCACTTATGCTCTGTGACATCTCTCGAGGTTGTTTGCCTCGGCCAGGCTGGAAAGTGCCCGCTAGTACCTAGAGCTGGGCAGGAGAGGGCAGAGAGCACTTCCATCTGACAGCAGCTTGCAGATTGCCTCGGAAAGAGCCGTGTCCTTGGAATGTGCAGCAAATCCTCTTTCTTTGCAAACCGCACTTAGTGTGCAGTGCAGGTACACTCTCCCCTTGCCAAATGGAGTGGGAAAGATTTTCGCTAAGCTAGAGATGACTAGAGAAGCAGAAGCGCGGCTCCGGAGCTATCCGGAGGAAAGTGCCGCTTCCCGGCGTCTTTCGGCTTGAAGCGGCGCTCCGGAGCGCTCCGCTGCCGCTTTACTGAGCTGTGCGCGAATTAGCCGCTTCTTCGCCTCCGAGAAGCAGAGATCGCGGTTGCTTAGAAGAGGCGAAGAACGAAGCCGCAAAGAAGCGGGCTTGTGTGTGAAGCCTTCCAACTGCCAGAGGACAGTGGCTGCCGCTCTCCTGCCTGTTGAATTCACTCTCGGCAAGCGAATGGAAAGCGTTCCAGGACAACTTGCCTGGGTTTTGACTTGGTCCTGATGCGTCCCACCTTGGCAAATCTTGCTCGTCGCCAGAGGCTCCGAGATGCACCGAAGACGGTGGCAGCTGCTGAAAAGAAGGGCAGCGGTGAGTTTGTCGACAAGCAAGAACATGGGCAGCTGCCTGTGCTTGGGAAGGAACAGCTGCCTGGTTTTGGCAATTGCCTTCACAGCGCCCAGAAGCCCGGTGCTCTGCTGCTTTGTTTTTCACAGTCAGTCAATTGCACACTAGTGAAGCTGAGCCAGGCTCTTCAGCTTTGCTGCTTTTGAGCATCTGTGCTCCACTTATGCTCTGTGACATCTCTCGAGGTTGTTTGCCTCGGCCAGGCTGGAAAGTGCCCGCTAGTAGCTAGAGCTGGGCAGGAGAGGGCAGAGAGCACTTCCATCTGACAGCAGGTTGCAGATTGCCTCGGAAAGAGCCGTGTCCTTGGAATGTGCAGCAAATCCTCTTTCTTTGCAATCCGCGGTTAGTGTGCAGTGCAGGTAGGCTCTCCCCTTGCCAAATGGAGTGGGAAAGCTTTTCGCTAAGCTAGAGATGACTAGAGAAGCAGAAGCGCGGCTCCGGAGCTATCCGGAGGAAAGTGCCGCTTCCCGGGGTCTTTCGGCTTGAAGCGGCGCTCCGGAGCGCTTTGCTGCCGCTTTACTGAGCTGTGCGCGAATTAGCCGCTTCTTCGCCTCCGAGAAGCAGAGATCGCGGTTGCTTGGAAGAGGCGAAGAACGAAGCCGCAAAGAAGCGGGCTTGTGTGTGAAGCCTTCAGACTGCCGGGGGACAGTGGCTGCCGCTCTCCTGCCTGTTGAATTCACTCTCGGCAAGCGAATGGAAAGCGTTCCAGGACAACTTGCCTGGGTTTTGACTTGGTCCTGATGCGTCCCACCTTGGCAAGTCTTGCTCGTCGCCAGAGGCTGCGAGATGCACAGAAGACGGTGGCAGCTGCTGAAAAGAAGGTCAGCGGTGAGTTTGTCGACAAGCAAGAACATAGGCAGCTGCCTGTGCTTGGGAAGGAGCAGCTGCCTGGTTTTGGCAATTGCCTTCACAGCGCCCAGAAGCCCGGTGCTCTGCTGCTTTTTTTTTCCCAGTCAGTCAATTGCACACTAGTGAAGCTGAGCCAGGCTCTTCAGCTTTGCTGCTTTTGAGCATCTGTGCTCCACTTATGCTCTGTGACATCTCTCGAGGTTGTTTGCCTCGCCCAGGCTGGAAAGTGCCCGCTAGTACCTAGAGCTGGGCAGGAGAGGGCAGAGAGCACTTCCATCTGACAGCAGTTGCAGATTGCCTCGGAAAGAGCCGTGTCCTTGGAATGTGCAGCAAATCCTCTTTCTTTGCAAACCGCACTTAGTGTGCAGTGCAGGTACACTCTCCCCTTGCCAAATGGAGTGGGAAAGATTTTCGCTAAGCTAGAGATGACTAGAGAAGCAGAAGCGCGGCTCCGGAGCTATCCGGAGGAAAGTGCCGCTTCCCGGCGTCTTTCGGCTTGAAGCGGCGCTCCGGAGCGCTCCGCTGCCGCTTTACTGAGCTGTGCGCGAATTAGCCGCTTCTTCGCCTCCGAGAAGCAGAGATCGCGGTTGCTTAGAAGAGGCGAAGAACGAAGCCGCAAAGAAGCGGGCTTGTGTGTGAAGCCTTCCAACTGCCAGAGGACAGTGGCTGCCGCTCTCCTGCCTGTTGAATTCACTCTCGGCAAGCGAATGGAAAGCGTTCCAGGACAACTTGCCTGGGTTTTGACTTGGTCCTGATGTGTCCCACCTTGGCAAATCTTGCTCGTCGCCAGAGGCTCCGAGATGCACCGAAGACGGTGGCAGCTGCTGAAAAGAAGGGCAGCGGTGAGTTTGTCGACAAGCAAGAACATGGGCAGCTGCCTGTGCTTGGGAAGGAACAGCTGCCTGGTTTTGGCAATTGCCTTCACAGCGCCCAGAAGCCCGGTGCTCTGCTGCTTTGTTTTCCACAGTCAGTCAATTGCACACTAGTGAAGCTGAGCCAGGCTCTTCAGCTTTGCTGCTTTTGAGCATCTGTGCTCCACTTATGCTCTGTGACAACTCTCGAGGTTGTTTGCCTCGGCCAGGCTGGAAAGTGCCCGCTAGTACCTAGAGCTGGGCAGGAGAGGGCAGAGAGCACTTCCATCTGACAGCAGGTTGCAGATTGCCTCGGAAAGAGCCGTGTCCTTGGAATGTGCAGCAAATCCTCTTTCTTTGCAATCCGCGGTTAGTGTGCAGTGCAGGTAGGCTCTCCCTTGCCAAATGGAGTGGGAAAGCTTTTCGCTAAGCTAGAGATGACTAGAGAAGCAGAAGCGCGGCTCCGGAGCTATCCGGAGGAAAGTGCCGCTTCCCGGCGTCTTTCGGCTTGAAGCGGGGCTCCGGAGCGCTTTGCTGCCACTTTACTGAGCTGTGCGCGAATTAGCCGCTTCTTCGCCTCCGAGAAGCAGAGATCGCGGTTGCTTGGAAGAGGCGAAGAACGAAGCCGCAAAGAAGCGGGCTTGTGTGTGAAGCCTTCAGACTGCCGGGGGACAGTGGCTGCCGCTCTCCTGCCTGTTGAATTCACTCTCGGCAAGCGAATGGAAAGCGTTCCAGGACAACTTGCCTGCGTTTTGACTTGGTCCTGATGCGTCCCACCTTGGCAAGTCTTGCTCGTCGCCAGAGGCTCCGAGATGCACCGAAGACGGTGGCAGCTGCTGAAAAGAAGGGCAGCGGTGAGTTTGTCGACAAGCAAGAACATAGGCAGCTGCCTGTGCTTGGGAAGGAGCAGCTGCCTGGTTTTGGCAATTGCCTTCACAGCGCCCAGAAGCCCGGTGCTCTGCTGCTTTGTTTTTCGCAGTCAGTCAATTGCACACTAGTGAAGCTGAGCCAGGCTCTTCAGCTTTGCTGCTTTTGAGCATCTGTGCTCCACTTATGCTCTGTGACATCTCTCGAGGTTGTTTGCCTCGGCCAGGCTGGAAAGTGCCCGCTAGTACCTAGAGCTGGGCAGGAGAGGGCAGAGAGCACTTCCATCTGACAGCAGGTTGCAGATTGCCTCGGAAAGAGCCGTGTCCTTGGAATGTGCAGCAAATCCTCTTTCTTTGCAAACCGCGGTTAGTGTGCAGTGTAGGTACACTCTCCCCTTGCCAAATGGAGTGGGAAAGCTTTTCGCTAAGCTAGAGATGACTAGAGAAGCAGAAGCGCGGCTCCGGAGCTATCCGGAGGAAAGTGCCGCTTCCCGGCGTCTTTCGGCTTGAAGCGGCGCTCCAGAGCGCTCCGCTGCCGCTTTACTGAGCTGTGCGCGAATTAGCCGCTTCTTCGCCTCCGAGAAGCAGAGATCGCGGTTGCTTAGAAGAGGCGAAGAACGAAGCCGCAAAGAAGCGGGCTTGTGTGTGAAGCCTTCCAACTGCCAGAGGACAGTGGCTGCCGCTCTCGTGCCTGTTGAATTCACTCTCGGCAAGCGAATGGAAAGCGTTCCAGGACAACTTGCCTGGGTTTTGACTTGGTCCTGATGTGTCCCACCTTGGCAAATCTTGCTCGTCGCCAGAGGCTCCGAGATGCACCGAAGACGGTGGCAGCTGCTGAAAAGAAGGGCAGCGGTGAGTTTGTCGACAAGCAAGAACATGGGCAGCTGCCTGTGCTTGGGAAGGAACAGCTGCCTGGTTTTGGCAATTGCCTTCACAGCGCCCAGAAGCCCGGTGCTCTGCTGCTTTGTTTTTCCCAGTCAGTCAATTGCACACTAGTGAAGCTGAGCCAGGCTCTTCAGCTTTGCTGCTTTTGAGCATCTGTGCTCCACTTATGCTCTGTGACATCTCTGGAGGTTGTTTGCCTCGGCCAGGCTGGAAAGTGCCCGCTAGTACCTAGAGCTGGGCAGGAGAGGGCAGAGAGCACTTCCATCTGACAGCAGGTTGCAGATTGCCTCGGAAAGAGCCGTGTCCTTGGAATGTGCAGCAAATCCTCTTTCTTTGCAATCCGCGGTTAGTGTGCAGTGCAGGTAGGCTCTCCCCTTGCCAAATGGAGTGGGAAAGCTTTTCGCTAAGCTAGAGATGACTAGAGAAGCAGAAGCGCGGCTCCGGAGCTATCCGGAGGAAAGGGCCGCTTCCCGGGGTCTTTCGGCTTGAAGCGGCGCTCCGGAGCGCTTTGCTGCCGCTTTACTGAGCTGTGCGCGAATTAGCCGCTTCTTCGCCTCCGAGAAGCAGAGATCGCGGTTGCTTGGAAGAGGCGAAGAACGAAGCCGCAAAGAAGCGGGCTTGTGTGTGAAGCCTTCAGACTGCCGGGGGACAGTGGCTGCCGCTCTCCTGCCTCTTGAATTCACTCTCGGCAAGCGAATGGAAAGCGTTCCAGGACAACTTGCCTGCGTTTTGACTTGGTCCTGATGCGTCCCACCTTGGCAAGTCTTGCTCGTCGCCAGAGGCTCCGAGATGCACCGAAGACGGTGGCAGCTGCTGAAAAGAAGGGCAGCGGTGAGTTTGTCGACAAGCAAGAACATAGGCAGCTGCCTGTGCTTGGGAAGGAGCAGCTGCCTGGTTTTGGCAATTGCCTTCACAGCGCCCAGAAGCCCG
This sequence comes from Anomalospiza imberbis, assembly GCF_031753505.1. Lineage (NCBI taxonomy): Eukaryota > Metazoa > Chordata > Aves > Passeriformes > Viduidae > Anomalospiza > Anomalospiza imberbis. The sequence continues at coordinate 44,341 of NW_027100368.1, read as the reverse complement.
GTGCTCTGCTGCTTTGTTTTTCGCAGTCAGTCAATTGCACACTAGTGAAGCTGAGCCAGGCTCTTCAGCTTTGCTGCTTTTGAGCATCTGTGCTCCACTTATGCTCTGTGACATCTCTGGAGGTTGTTTGCCTCGCCCAGGCTAGCAAGTGCCCGCTAGTACCTAGAGCTGGGCAGGAGAGGGCAGAGAGCACTTCCATCTGACAGCAGGTTGCAGATTGCCTCGGAAAGAGCCGTGTCCTTGGAATGTGCAGCAAATCCTCTTTCTTTGCAAACCGCACTTAGTGTGCAGTGCAGGTACACTCTCCCCTTGCCAAATGGAGTGGGAAAGATTTTCGCTAAGCTAGAGATGACTAGAGAAGCAGAAGCGCGGCTCCGGAGCTATCCGGAGGAAAGTGCCGCTTCCCGGCGTCTTTCGGCTTGAAGCGGCGCTCCGGAGCGCTCCGCTGCCGCTTTACTGAGCTGTGCGCGAATTAGCCGCTTCTTCGCCTCCGAGAAGCAGAGATCGCGGTTGCTTAGAAGAGGCGAAGAACGAAGCCGCAAAGAAGCGGGCTTGTGTGTGAAGCCTTCCAACTGCCAGAGGACAGTGGCTGCCGCTCTCCTGCCTGTTGAATTCACTCTCGGCAAGCGAATGGAAAGCGTTCCAGGACAACTTGCCTGGGTTTTTACTTGGTCCTGATGTGTCCCACCTTGGCAAATCTTGCTCGTCGCCAGAGGCTCCGAGATGCACCGAAGACGGTGGCAGCTGCTGAAAAGAAGGGCAGCGGTGAGTTTGTCGACAAGCAAGAACATGGGCAGCTGCCTGTGCTTGGGAAGGAACAGCTGCCTGGTTTTGGCAATTGCCTTCACAGCGCCCAGAAGCCCGGTGCTCTGCTGCTTTGTTTTCCACAGTCAGTCAATTGCACACTAGTGAAGCTGAGCCAGGCTCTTCAGCTTTGCTGCTTTTGAGCATCTGTGCTCCACTTATGCTCTGTGACATCTCTCGAGGTTGTTTGCCTCGGCCAGGCTGGAAAGTGCCCGCTAGTACCTAGAGCTGGGCAGGAGAGGGCAGAGAGCACTTCCATCTGACAGCAGGTTGCAGATTGCCTCGGAAAGAGCCGTGTCCTTGGAATGTGCAGCAAATCCTCTTTCTTTGCAAACCGCGGTTAGTGTGCAGTGCAGGTACGCTCTCCCCTTGCCAAATGGAGTGGGAAAGCTTTTCGCTAAGATAGAGATGACTAGAGAAGCAGAAGCGCGGCTCCGGAGCTATCCGGAGGAAAGTGCCGCTTCCCGGCGTCTTTCGGCTTGAAGCGGCGCTCCGGAGCGCTCCACTGCCGCTTTACTGAGCTGTGCGCGAATTAGCCGCTTCTTCGCCTCCGAGAAGCAGAGATCGCGGTTGCTTAGAAGAGGCGAAGAACGAAGCCGCAAAGAAGCGGGCTTGTGTGCGAAGCCTTCCGACTGCCAGAGGACAGTGGCTGCCGCTCTCCTGCCTGTTGAATTCACTCTCGGCAAGCGAATGGAAAGCGTTCCAGGACAACTTGCCTGGGTTTTTACTTGGTCCTGATGTGTCCCACCTTGGCAAGTCTTGCTCGTCGCCAGAGGCTCCGAGATGCACCGAAGACGGTGGCAGCTGCTGAAAAGAAGGGCAGCGGTGAGTTTGTCGACAAGCAAGAACATGGGCAGCTGCCTGTGCTTGGGAAGGAACAGCTGCCTGGTTTTGGCAATTGCCTTCACAGCGCCCAGAAGCCCGGTGCTCTGCTGCTTTGTTTTTCACAGTCAGTCAATTGCACACTAGTGAAGCTGAGCCAGGCTCTTCAGCTTTGCTGCTTTTGAGCATCTGTGCTCCACTTATGCTCTGTGACATCTCTCGAGGTTGTTTGCCTCGGCCAGGCTGGAAAGTGCCCGCTAGTACCTAGAGCTGGGCAGGAGAGGGCAGAGAGCACTTCCATCTGACAGCAGGTTGCAGATTGCCTCGGAAAGAGCCGTGTCCTTGGAATGTGCAGCAAATCCTCTTTCTTTGCAAACCGCGGTTAGTGTGCAGTGTAGGTACACTCTCCCCTTGCCAAATGGAGTGGGAAAGCTTTTCGCTAAGCTAGAGATGACTAGAGAAGCAGAAGCGCGGCTCCGGAGCTATCCGGAGGAAAGTGCCGCTTCCCGGCGTCTTTCGGCTTGAAGCGGCGCTCCAGAGCGCTCCGCTGCCGCTTTACTGAGCTGTGCGCGAATTAGCCGCTTCTTCGCCTCCGAGAAGCAGAGATCGCGGTTGCTTAGAAGAGGCGAAGAACGAAGCCGCAAAGAAGCGGGCTTGTGTGTGAAGCCTTCCAACTGCCAGAGGACAGTGGCTGCCGCTCTCGTGCCTGTTGAATTCACTCTCGGCAAGCGAATGGAAAGCGTTCCAGGACAACTTGCCTGGGTTTTGACTTGGTCCTGATGTGTCCCACCTTGGCAAATCTTGCTCGTCGCCAGAGGCTCCGAGATGCACCGAAGACGGTGGCAGCTGCTGAAAAGAAGGGCAGCGGTGAGTTTGTCGACAAGCAAGAACATGGGCAGCTGCCTGTGCTTGGGAAGGAACAGCTGCCTGGTTTTGGCAATTGCCTTCACAGCGCCCAGAAGCCCGGTGCTCTGCTGCTTTGTTTTTCCCAGTCAGTCAATTGCACACTAGTGAAGCTGAGCCAGGCTCTTCAGCTTTGCTGCTTTTGAGCATCTGTGCTCCACTTATGCTCTGTGACATCTCTGGAGGTTGTTTGCCTCGGCCAGGCTGGAAAGTGCCCGCTAGTACCTAGAGCTGGGCAGGAGAGGGCAGAGAGCACTTCCATCTGACAGCAGGTTGCAGATTGCCTCGGAAAGAGCCGTGTCCTTGGAATGTGCAGCAAATCCTCTTTCTTTGCAATCCGCGGTTAGTGTGCAGTGCAGGTAGGCTCTCCCCTTGCCAAATGGAGTGGGAAAGCTTTTCGCTAAGCTAGAGATGACTAGAGAAGCAGAAGCGCGGCTCCGGAGCTATCCGGAGGAAAGTGCCGCTTCCCGGGGTCTTTCGGCTTGAAGCGGCGCTCCGGAGCGCTTTGCTGCCGCTTTACTGAGCTGTGCGCGAATTAGCCGCTTCTTCGCCTCCGAGAAGCAGAGATCGCGGTTGCTTGGAAGAGGCGAAGAACGAAGCCGCAAAGAAGCGGGCTTGTGTGTGAAGCCTTCAGACTGCCGGGGGACAGTGGCTGCCGCTCTCCTGCCTCTTGAATTCACTCTCGGCAAGCGAATGGAAAGCGTTCCAGGACAACTTGCCTGCGTTTTGACTTGGTCCTGATGCGTCCCACCTTGGCAAGTCTTGCTCGTCGCCAGAGGCTCCGAGATGCACCGAAGACGGTGGCAGCTGCTGAAAAGAAGGGCAGCGGTGAGTTTGTCGACAAGCAAGAACATAGGCAGCTGCCTGTGCTTGGGAAGGAGCAGCTGCCTGGTTTTGGCAATTGCCTTCACAGCGCCCAGAAGCCCGGTGCTCTGCTGCTTTGTTTTTCGCAGTCAGTCAATTGCACACTAGTGAAGCTGAGCCAGGCTCTTCAGCTTTGCTGCTTTTGAGCATCTGTGCTCCACTTATGCTCTGTGACATCTCTGGAGGTTGTTTGCCTCGCCCAGGCTAGCAAGTGCCCGCTAGTACCTAGAGCTGGGCAGGAGAGGGCAGAGAGCACTTCCATCTGACAGCAGGTTGCAGATTGCCTCGGAAAGAGCCGTGTCCTTGGAATGTGCAGCAAATCCTCTTTCTTTGCAAACCGCACTTAGTGTGCAGTGCAGGTACACTCTCCCCTTGCCAAATGGAGTGGGAAAGATTTTCGCTAAGCTAGAGATGACTAGAGAAGCAGAAGCGCGGCTCCGGAGCTATCCGGAGGAAAGTGCCGCTTCCCGGCGTCTTTCGGCTTGAAGCGGCGCTCCGGAGCGCTCCGCTGCCGCTTTACTGAGCTGTGCGCGAATTAGCCGCTTCTTCGCCTCCGAGAAGCAGAGATCGCGGTTGCTTAGAAGAGGCGAAGAACGAAGCCGCAAAGAAGCGGGCTTGTGTGTGAAGCCTTCCAACTGCCAGAGGACAGTGGCTGCCGCTCTCCTGCCTGTTGAATTCACTCTCGGCAAGCGAATGGAAAGCGTTCCAGGACAACTTGCCTGGGTTTTTACTTGGTCCTGATGTGTCCCACCTTGGCAAATCTTGCTCGTCGCCAGAGGCTCCGAGATGCACCGAAGACGGTGGCAGCTGCTGAAAAGAAGGGCAGCGGTGAGTTTGTCGACAAGCAAGAACATGGGCAGCTGCCTGTGCTTGGGAAGGAACAGCTGCCTGGTTTTGGCAATTGCCTTCACAGCGCCCAGAAGCCCGGTGCTCTGCTGCTTTGTTTTCCACAGTCAGTCAATTGCACACTAGTGAAGCTGAGCCAGGCTCTTCAGCTTTGCTGCTTTTGAGCATCTGTGCTCCACTTATGCTCTGTGACATCTCTCGAGGTTGTTTGCCTCGGCCAGGCTGGAAAGTGCCCGCTAGTACCTAGAGCTGGGCAGGAGAGGGCAGAGAGCACTTCCATCTGACAGCAGGTTGCAGATTGCCTCGGAAAGAGCCGTGTCCTTGGAATGTGCAGCAAATCCTCTTTCTTTGCAAACCGCGGTTAGTGTGCAGTGCAGGTACGCTCTCCCCTTGCCAAATGGAGTGGGAAAGCTTTTCGCTAAGATAGAGATGACTAGAGAAGCAGAAGCGCGGCTCCGGAGCTATCCGGAGGAAAGTGCCGCTTCCCGGCGTCTTTCGGCTTGAAGCGGCGCTCCGGAGCGCTCCACTGCCGCTTTACTGAGCTGTGCGCGAATTAGCCGCTTCTTCGCCTCCGAGAAGCAGAGATCGCGGTTGCTTAGAAGAGGCGAAGAACGAAGCCGCAAAGAAGCGGGCTTGTGTGCGAAGCCTTCCGACTGCCAGAGGACAGTGGCTGCCGCTCTCCTGCCTGTTGAATTCACTCTCGGCAAGCGAATGGAAAGCGTTCCAGGACAACTTGCCTGGGTTTTTACTTGGTCCTGATGTGTCCCACCTTGGCAAGTCTTGCTCGTCGCCAGAGGCTCCGAGATGCACCGAAGACGGTGGCAGCTGCTGAAAAGAAGGGCAGCGGTGAGTTTGTCGACAAGCAAGAACATGGGCAGCTGCCTGTGCTTGGGAAGGAACAGCTGCCTGGTTTTGGCAATTGCCTTCACAGCGCCCAGAAGCCCGGTGCTCTGCTGCTTTGTTTTTCACAGTCAGTCAATTGCACACTAGTGAAGCTGAGCCAGGCTCTTCAGCTTTGCTGCTTTTGAGCATCTGTGCTCCACTTAGGCTCTGTGACATCTCTCGAGGTTGTTTGCCTCGGCCAGGCTGGAAAGTGCCCGCTAGTACCTAGAGCTGGGCAGGAGAGGGCAGAGAGCACTTCCATCTGACAGCAGGTTGCAGATTGCCTCAGAAACAGCCGTGTCCTTGGAATGTGCAGCAAATCCTCTTTCTTTGCAAACCGCGGTTAGTGTGCAGTGCAGGTACACTCTCCCCTTGCCAACTGGAGTGGGAAAGATTTTCACTAAGCTAGAGATGACTAGAGAAGCAGAAGCGCGGCTCCGGAGCTATCCGGAAGAAAGTGCCGTTTCCCGGGGTCTTTCGGCTTGAAGCGGCGCTCCGGAGCGCTCCGCTGCCGCTTTACTGAGCTGTGCGCAAATTAGCCGCTTCTTCGCCTCCGAGAAGCAGAGATCGCGGTTGCTTAGAAGAGGCGAAGAACGAAGCCGCAAAGAAGCGGGCTTGTGTGTGAAGCCTTCCGACTGCCAGAGGACAGTGGCTGCCGCTCTCCTGCCTGTTGAATTCACTCTCGGCAAGCGAATGGAAAGCGTTCCAGGACAACTTGCCTGGGTTTTGACTTGGTCCTGATGCGTCCCACCTTGGCAAGTCTTGCTCGTCGCCAGAGGCTGCGAGATGCACAGAAGACGGTGGCAGCTGCTGAAAAGAAGGGCAGCGGTGAGTTTGTCGACAAGCAAGAACATAGGCAGCTGCCTGTGCTTGGGAAGGAGCAGCTGCCTGGTTTTGGCAATTGCCTTCACAGCGCCCAGAAGCCCGGTGCTCTGCTGCTTTGTTTTTCGCAGTCAGTCAATTGCACACTAGTGAAGCTGAGCCAGGCTCTTCAGCTTTGCTGCTTTTGAGCATCTGTGCTCCACTTAGGCTCTGTGACATCTCTCGAGGTTGTTTGCTTCGGCCAGGCTGGAAAGTGCCCGCTAGTACCTAGAGCTGGGCAGGAGAGGGCAGAGAGCACTTCCATCTGACAGCAGGTTGCAGATTGCCTCAGAAACAGCCGTGTCCTTGGAATGTGCAGCAAATCCTCTTTCTTTGCAAACCGCACTTAGTGTGCAGTGCAGGTACACTCTCCCCTTGCCAAATGGAGTGGGAAAGATTTTCGCTAAGCTAGAGATGACTAGAGAAGCAGAAGCGCGGCTCCGGAGCTATCCGGAGGAAAGTGCCGTTTCCCGGGGTCTTTCGGCTTGAAGCGGCGCTCCGGAGCGCTCCGCTGCCGCTTTACTGAGCTGTGCGCGAATTAGCCGCTTCTTCGCCTCCGAGAAGCAGAGATCGCGGTTGCTTGGAAGAGGCGAAGAACGAAGCCGCAAAGAAGCGGGCTTGTGTGCGAAGCCTTCCGACTGCCAGAGGACAGTGGCTGCCGCTCTCGTGCCTCTTGAATTCACTCTCGGCAAGCGAATGGAAAGCGTTCCAGGACAACTTGCCTGGGTTTTGACTTGGTCCTGATGTGTCCCACCTTGGCAAATCTTGCTCGTCGCCAGAGGCTCCGAGATGCACCGAAGACGGTGGCAGCTGCTGAAAAGAAGGGCAGCGGTGAGTTTGTCGACAAGCAAGAACATGGGCAGCTGCCTGTGCTTGGGAAGGAACAGCTGCCTGGTTTTGGCAATTGCCTTCACAGCGCCCAGAAGCCCGGTGCTCTGCTGCTTTTTTTTTCGCAGTCAGTCAATTGCACACTAGTGAAGCTGAGCCAGGCTCTTCAGCTTTGCTGCTTTTGAGCATCTGTGCTCCACTTATGCTCTGTGACATCTCTCGAGGTTGTTTGCCTCGGCCAGGCTGGAAAGTGCCCGCTAGTACCTAGAGCTGGGCAGGAGAGGGCAGAGAGCACTTCCATCTGACAGCAGGTTGCAGATTGCCTCGGAAAGAGCCGTGTCCTTGGAATGTGCAGCAAATCCTCTTTCTTTGCAATCCGCGGTTAGTGTGCAGTGCAGGTACGCTCTCCCCTTGCCAAATGGAGTGGGAAAGCTTTTCGCTAAGCTAGAGATGACTAGAGAAGCAGAAGCGCGGCTCCGGAGCTATCCGGAGGAAAGTGCCGCTTCCCGGCGTCTTTCGGCTTGAAGCGGGGCTCCGGAGCGCTTTGCTGCCGCTTTACTGAGCTGTGCGCGAATTAGCCGCTTCTTCGCCTCCGAGAAGCAGAGATCGCGGTTGCTTGGAAGAGGCGAAGAACGAAGCCGCAAAGAAGCGGGCTTGTGTGTGAAGCCTTCAGACTGCCGGGGGACAGTGGCTGCCGCTCTCCTGCCTGTTGAATTCACTCTCGGCAAGCGAATGGAAAGCGTTCCAGGACAACTTGCCTGCGTTTTGACTTGGTCCTGATGCGTCCCACCTTGGCAAGTCTTGCTCGTCGCCAGAGGCTCCGAGATGCACCGAAGACGGTGGCAGCTGCTGAAAAGAAGGGCAGCGGTGAGTTTGTCGACAAGCAAGAACATAGGCAGCTGCCTGTGCTTGGGAAGGAGCAGCTGCCTGGTTTTGGCAATTGCCTTCACAGCGCCCAGAAGCCCGGTGCTCTGCTGCTTTTTTTTTCGCAGTCAGTCAATTGCACACTAGTGAAGCTGAGCCAGGCTCTTCAGCTTTGCTGCTTTTGAGCATCTGTGCTCCACTTATGCTCTGTGACATCTCTCGAGGTTGTTTGCCTCGGCCAGGCTGGAAAGTGCCCGCTAGTACCTAGAGCTGGGCAGGAGAGGGCAGAGAGCACTTCCATCTGACAGCAGCTTGCAGATTGCCTCGGAAAGAGCCGTGTCCTTGGAATGTGCAGCAAATCCTCTTTCTTTGCAAACCGCACTTAGTGTGCAGTGCAGGTACACTCTCCCCTTGCCAAATGGAGTGGGAAAGATTTTCGCTAAGCTAGAGATGACTAGAGAAGCAGAAGCGCGGCTCCGGAGCTATCCGGAGGAAAGTGCCGCTTCCCGGCGTCTTTCGGCTTGAAGCGGCGCTCCGGAGCGCTTTGCTGCCGCTTTACTGAGCTGTGCGCGAATTAGCCGCTTCTTCGCCTCCGAGAAGCAGAGATCGCGGTTGCTTGGAAGAGGCGAAGAACGAAGCCGCAAAGAAGCGGGCTTGTGTGTGAAGCCTTCAGACTGCCGGGGGACAGTGGCTGCCGCTCTCCTGCCTGTTGAATTCACTCTCGGCAAGCGAATGGAAAGCGTTCCAGGACAACTTGCCTGGGTTTTGACTTGGTCCTGATGCGTCCCACCTTGGCAAGTCTTGCTCGTCGCCAGAGGCTCCAAGATGCACCGAAGACGGTGGCAGCTGCTGAAAAGAAGGGCAGCGGTGAGTTTGTCGACAAGCAAGAACATGGGCAGCTGCCTGTGCTTGGGAAGGAACAGCTGCCTGGTTTTGGCAATTGCCTTCACAGCGCCCAGAAGCCCGGTGCTCTGCTGCTTTGTTTTTCACAGTCAGTCAATTGCACACTAGTGAAGCTGAGCCAGGCTCTTCAGCTTTGCTGCTTTTGAGCATCTGTGCTCCACTTAGGCTCTGTGACATCTCTCGAGGTTGTTTGCCTCGCCCAGGCTAGCAAGTGCCCGCTAGTACCTAGAGCTGGGCAGGAGAGGGCAGAGAGCACTTCCATCTGACAGCAGGTTGCAGATTGCCTCGGAAAGAGCCGTGTCCTTGGAATGTGCAGCAAATCCTCTTTCTTTGCAAACCGCGGTTAGTGTGCAGTGCAGGTACACTCTCCCCTTGCCAACTGGAGTGGGAAAGATTTTCACTAAGCTAGAGATGACTAGAGAAGCAGAAGCGCGGCTCCGGAGCTATCCGGAAGAAAGTGCCGTTTCCCGGGGTCTTTCGGCTTGAAGCGGCGCTCCGGAGCGCTCCGCTGCCGCTTTACTGAGCTGTGCGCAAATTAGCCGCTTCTTCGCCTCCGAGAAGCAGAGATCGCGGTTGCTTAGAAGAGGCGAAGAACGAAGCCGCAAAGAAGCGGGCTTGTGTGTGAAGCCTTCCGACTGCCAGAGGACAGTGGCTGCCGCTCTCCTGCCTGTTGAATTCACTCTCGGCAAGCGAATGGAAAGCGTTCCAGGACAACTTGCCTGGGTTTTGACTTGGTCCTGATGCGTCCCACCTTGGCAAGTCTTGCTCGTCGCCAGAGGCTGCGAGATGCACCGAAGACGGTGGCAGCTGCTGAAAAGAAGGGCAGCGGTGAGTTTGTCGACAAGCAAGAACATAGGCAGCTGCCTGTGCTTGGGAAGGAGCAGCTGCCTGGTTTTGGCAATTGCCTTCACAGCGCCCAGAAGCCCGGTGCTCTGCTGCTTTGTTTTTCGCAGTCAGTCAATTGCACACTAGTGAAGCTGAGCCAGGCTCTTCAGCTTTGCTGCTTTTGAGCATCTGTGCTCCACTTAGGCTCTGTGACATCTCTCGAGGTTGTTTGCTTCGGCCAGGCTGGAAAGTGCCCGCTAGTACCTAGAGCTGGGCAGGAGAGGGCAGAGAGCACTTCCATCTGACAGCAGGTTGCAGATTGCCTCAGAAACAGCCGTGTCCTTGGAATGTGCAGCAAATCCTCTTTCTTTGCAAACCGCACTTAGTGTGCAGTGCAGGTACACTCTCCCCTTGCCAAATGGAGTGGGAAAGATTTTCGCTAAGCTAGAGATGACTAGAGAAGCAGAAGCGCGGCTCCGGAGCTATCCGGAGGAAAGTGCCGTTTCCCGGGGTCTTTCGGCTTGAAGCGGCGCTCCGGAGCGCTCCGCTGCCGCTTTACTGAGCTGTGCGCGAATTAGCCGCTTCTTCGCCTCCGAGAAGCAGAGATCGCGGTTGCTTGGAAGAGGCGAAGAACGAAGCCGCAAAGAAGCGGGCTTGTGTGCGAAGCCTTCCGACTGCCAGAGGACAGTGGCTGCCGCTCTCCTGCCTCTTGAATTCACTCTCGGCAAGCGAATGGAAAGCGTTCCAGGACAACTTGCCTGGGTTTTGACTTGGTCCTGATGTGTCCCACCTTGGCAAATCTTGCTCGTCGCCAGAGGCTCCGAGATGCACCGAAGACGGTGGCAGCTGCTGAAAAGAAGGGCAGCGGTGAGTTTGTCGACAAGCAAGAACATGGGCAGCTGCCTGTGCTTGGGAAGGAACAGCTGCCTGGTTTTGGCAATTGCCTTCACAGCGCCCAGAAGCCCGGTGCTCTGCTGCTTTTTTTTTCGCAGTCAGTCAATTGCACACTAGTGAAGCTGAGCCAGGCTCTTCAGCTTTGCTGCTTTTGAGCATCTGTGCTCCACTTATGCTCTGTGACATCTCTCGAGGTTGTTTGCCTCGGCCAGGCTGGAAAGTGCCCGCTAGTACCTAGAGCTGGGCAGGAGAGGGCAGAGAGCACTTCCATCTGACAGCAGGTTGCAGATTGCCTCGGAAAGAGCCGTGTCCTTGGAATGTGCAGCAAATCCTCTTTCTTTGCAATCCGCGGTTAGTGTGCAGTGCAGGTAGGCTCTCCCCTTGCCAAATGGAGTGGGAAAGCTTTTCGCTAAGCTAGAGATGACTAGAGAAGCAGAAGCGCGGCTCCGGAGCTATCCGGAGGAAAGTGCCGCTTCCCGGCGTCTTTCGGCTTGAAGCGGGGCTCCGGAGCGCTTTGCTGCCGCTTTACTGAGCTGTGCGCGAATTAGCCGCTTCTTCGCCTCCGAGAAGCAGAGATCGCGGTTGCTTGGAAGAGGCGAAGAACGAAGCCGCAAAGAAGCGGGCTTGTGTGTGAAGCCTTCAGACTGCCGGGGGACAGTGGCTGCCGCTCTCCTGCCTGTTGAATTCACTCTCGGCAAGCGAATGGAAAGCGTTCCAGGACAACTTGCCTGCGTTTTGACTTGGTCCTGATGCGTCCCACCTTGGCAAGTCTTGCTCGTCGCCAGAGGCTCCGAGATGCACCGAAGACGGTGGCAGCTGCTGAAAAGAAGGGCAGCGGTGAGTTTGTCGACAAGCAAGAACATAGGCAGCTGCCTGTGCTTGGGAAGGAGCAGCTGCCTGGTTTTGGCAATTGCCTTCACAGCGCCCAGAAGCCCGGTGCTCTGCTGCTTTGTTTTTCACAGTCAGTCAATTGCACACTAGTGAAGCTGAGCCAGGCTCTTCAGCTTTGCTGCTTTTGAGCATCTGTGCTCCACTTATGCTCTGTGACATCTCTCGAGGTTGTTTGCCTCGGCCAGGCTGGAAAGTGCCCGCTAGTACCTAGAGCTGGGCAGGAGAGGGCAGAGAGCACTTCCATCTGACAGCAGGTTGCAGATTGCCTCGGAAAGAGCCGTGTCCTTGGAATGTGCAGCAAATCCTCTTTCTTTGCAATCCGCGGTTAGTGTGCAGTGCAGGTAGGCTCTCCCCTTGCCAAATGGAGTGGGAAAGCTTTTCGCTAAGCTAGAGATGACTAGAGAAGCAGAAGCGCGGCTCCGGAGCTATCCGGAGGAAAGTGCCGCTTCCCGGGGTCTTTCGGCTTGAAGCGGCGCTCCGGAGCGCTTTGCTGCCGCTTTACTGAGCTGTGCGCGAATTAGCCGCTTCTTCGCCTCCGAGAAGCAGAGATCGCGGTTGCTTGGAAGAGGCGAAGAACGAAGCCGCAAAGAAGCGGGCTTGTGTGTGAAGCCTTCAGACTGCCGGGGGACAGTGGCTGCCGCTCTCCTGCCTGTTGAATTCACTCTCGGCAAGCGAATGGAAAGCGTTCCAGGACAACTTGCCTGGGTTTTGACTTGGTCCTGATGCGTCCCACCTTGGCAAGTCTTGCTCGTCGCCAGAGGCTCCAAGATGCACCGAAGACGGTGGCAGCTGCTGAAAAGAAGGGCAGCGGTGAGTTTGTCGACAAGCAAGAACATAGGCAGCTGCCTGTGCTTGGGAAGGAGCAGCTGCCTGGTTTTGGCAATTGCCTTCACAGCGCCCAGAAGCCCGGTGCTCTGCTGCTTTTTTTTTCCCAGTCAGTCAATTGCACACTAGTGAAGCTGAGCCAGGCTCTTCAGCTTTGCTGCTTTTGAGCATCTGTGCTCCACTTATGCTCTGTGACATCTCTGGAGGTTGTTTGCCTCGCCCAGGCTGGAAAGTGCCCGCTAGTACCTAGAGCTGGGCAGGAGAGGGCAGAGAGCACTTCCATCTGACAGCAGGTTGCAGATTGCCTCGGAAAGAGCCGTGTCCTTGGAATGTGCAGCAAATCCTCTTTCTTTGCAAACCGCACTTAGTGTGCAGTGCAGGTACACTCTCCCCTTGCCAAATGGAGTGGGAAAGATTTTCGCTAAGCTAGAGATGACTAGAGAAGCAGAAGCGCGGCTCCGGAGCTATCCGGAGGAAAGTGCCGCTTCCCGGCGTCTTTCGGCTTGAAGCGGCGCTCCGGAGCGCTCCGCTGCCGCTTTACTGAGCTGTGCGCGAATTAGCCGCTTCTTCGCCTCCGAGAAGCAGAGATCGCGGTTGCTTAGAAGAGGCGAAGAACGAAGCCGCAAAGAAGCGGGCTTGTGTGTGAAGCCTTCCAACTGCCAGAGGACAGTGGCTGCCGCTCTCCTGCCTGTTGAATTCACTCTCGGCAAGCGAATGGAAAGCGTTCCAGGACAACTTGCCTGGGTTTTGACTTGGTCCTGATGCGTCCCACCTTGGCAAATCTTGCTCGTCGCCAGAGGCTCCGAGATGCACCGAAGACGGTGGCAGCTGCTGAAAAGAAGGGCAGCGGTGAGTTTGTCGACAAGCAAGAACATGGGCAGCTGCCTGTGCTTGGGAAGGAGCAGCTGCCTGGTTTTGGCAATTGCCTTCACAGCGCCCAGAAGCCCGGTGCTCTGCTGCTTTGTTTTCCACAGTCAGTCAATTGCACACTAGTGAAGCTGAGCCAGGCTCTTCAGCTTTGCTGCTTTTGAGCATCTGTGCTCCACTTATGCTCTGTGACATCTCTCGAGGTTGTTTGCCTCGGCCAGGCTGGAAAGTGCCCGCTAGTACCTAGAGCTGGGCAGGAGAGGGCAGAGAGCACTTCCATCTGACAGCAGGTTGCAGATTGCCTCGGAAAGAGCCGTGTCCTTGGAATGTGCAGCAAATCCTCTTTCTTTGCAATCCGCGGTTAGTGTGCAGTGCAGGTAGGCTCTCCCCTTGCCAAATGGAGTGGGAAAGCTTTTCGCTAAGCTAGAGATGACTAGAGAAGCAGAAGCGCGGCTCCGGAGCTATCCGGAGGAAAGTGCCGCTTCCCGGCGTCTTTCGGCTTGAAGCGGGGCTCCGGAGCGCTTTGCTGCCACTTTACTGAGCTGTGCGCGAATTAGCCGCTTCTTCGCCTCCGAGAAGCAGAGATCGCGGTTGCTTGGAAGAGGCGAAGAACGAAGCCGCAAAGAAGCGGGCTTGTGTGTGAAGCCTTCAGACTGCCGGGGGACAGTGGCTGCCGCTCTCCTGCCTGTTGAATTCACTCTCGGCAAGCGAATGGAAAGCGTTCCAGGACAACTTGCCTGCGTTTTGACTTGGTCCTGATGCGTCCCACCTTGGCAAATCTTGCTCGTCGCCAGAGGCTCCGAGATGCACCGAAGACGGTGGCAGCTGCTGAAAAGAAGGGCAGCGGTGAGTTTGTCGACAAGCAAGAACATGGGCAGCTGCCTGTGCTTGGGAAGGAACAGCTGCCTGGTTTTGGCAATTGCCTTCACAGCGCCCAGAAGCCCGGTGCTCTGCTGCTTTGTTTTTCACAGTCAGTCAATTGCACACTAGTGAAGCTGAGCCAGGCTCTTCAGCTTTGCTGCTTTTGAGCATCTGTGCTCCACTTATGCTCTGTGACATCTCTCGAGGTTGTTTGCCTCGGCCAGGCTGGAAAGTGCCCGCTAGTACCTAGAGCTGGGCAGGAGAGGGCAGAGAGCACTTCCATCTGACAGCAGGTTGCAGATTGCCTCGGAAAGAGCCGTGTCCTTGGAATGTGCAGCAAATCCTCTTTCTTTGCAATCCGCGGTTAGTGTGCAGTGCAGGTAGGCTCTCCCCTTGCCAAATGGAGTGGGAAAGATTTTCGCTAAGCTAGAGATGACTAGAGAAGCAGAAGCGCGGCTCCGGAGCTATCCGGAGGAAAGTGCCGCTTCCCGGCGTCTTTCGGCTTGAAGCGGCGCTCCGGAGCGCTGCGCTGCCGCTCTACTGAGCTGTGCGCGAATTAGCCGCTTCTTCGCCTCCGAGAAGCAGAGATCGCGGTTGCTTGGAAGAGGCGAAGAACGAAGCCGCAAAGAAGCGGGCTTGTGTGTGAAGCCTTCAGACTGCCGGGGGACAGTGGCTGCCGCTCTCCTGCCTGTTGAATTCACTCTCGGCAAGCGAATGGAAAGCGTTCCAGGACAACTTGCCTGCGTTTTGACTTGGTCCTGATGCGTCCCACCTTGGCAAGTCTTGCTCGTCGCCAGAGGCTCCGAGATGCACCGAAGACGGTGGCAGCTGCTGAAAAGAAGGGCAGCGGTGAGTTTGTCGACAAGCAAGAACATAGGCAGCTGCCTGTGCTTGGGAAGGAGCAGCTGCCTGGTTTTGGCAATTGCCTTCACAGCGCCCAGAAGCCCGGTGCTCTGCTGCTTTTTTTTTTCCCAGTCAGTCAATTGCACACTAGTGAAGCTGAGCCAGGCTCTTCAGCTTTGCTGCTTTTGAGCATCTGTGCTCCACTTATGCTCTGTGACATCTCTCGAGGTTGTTTGCCTCGCCCAGGCTGGAAAGTGCCCGCTAGTACCTAGAGCTGGGCAGGAGAGGGCAGAGAGCACTTCCATCTGACAGCAGGTTGCAGATTGCCTCGGAAAGAGCCGTGTCCTTGGAATGTGCAGCAAATCCTCTTTCTTTGCAAACCGCACTTAGTGTGCAGTGCAGGTACACTCTCCCCTTGCCAAATGGAGTGGGAAAGATTTTCGCTAAGCTAGAGATGACTAGAGAAGCAGAAGCGCGGCTCCGGAGCTATCCGGAGGAAAGTGCCGCTTCCCGGCGTCTTTCGGCTTGAAGCGGCGCTCCGGAGCGCTCCGCTGCCGCTTTACTGAGCTGTGCGCGAATTAGCCGCTTCTTCGCCTCCGAGAAGCAGAGATCGCGGTTGCTTAGAAGAGGCGAAGAACGAAGCCGCAAAGAAGCGGGCTTGTGTGTGAAGCCTTCCAACTGCCAGAGGACAGTGGCTGCCGCTCTCCTGCCTGTTGAATTCACTCTCGGCAAGCGAATGGAAAGCGTTCCAGGACAACTTGCCTGGGTTTTGACTTGGTCCTGATGCGTCCCACCTTGGCAAATCTTGCTCGTCGCCAGAGGCTCCGAGATGCACCGAAGACGGTGGCAGCTGCTGAAAAGAAGGGCAGCGGTGAGTTTGTCGACAAGCAAGAACATGGGCAGCTGCCTGTGCTTGGGAAGGAGCAGCTGCCTGGTTTTGGCAATTGCCTTCACAGCGCCCAGAAGCCCGGTGCTCTGCTGCTTTGTTTTCCACAGTCAGTCAATTGCACACTAGTGAAGCTGAGCCAGGCTCTTCAGCTTTGCTGCTTTTGAGCATCTGTGCTCCACTTATGCTCTGTGACATCTCTCGAGGTTGTTTGCCTCGGCCAGGCTGGAAAGTGCCCGCTAGTACCTAGAGCTGGGCAGGAGAGGGCAGAGAGCACTTCCATCTGACAGCAGGTTGCAGATTGCCTCGGAAAGAGCCGTGTCCTTGGAATGTGCAGCAAATCCTCTTTCTTTGCAATCCGCGGTTAGTGTGCAGTGCAGGTAGGCTCTCCCCTTGCCAAATGGAGTGGGAAAGCTTTTCGCTAAGCTAGAGATGACTAGAGAAGCAGAAGCGCGGCTCCGGAGCTATCCGGAGGAAAGTGCCGCTTCCCGGCGTCTTTCGGCTTGAAGCGGGGCTCCGGAGCGCTTTGCTGCCACTTTACTGAGCTGTGCGCGAATTAGCCGCTTCTTCGCCTCCGAGAAGCAGAGATCGCGGTTGCTTGGAAGAGGCGAAGAACGAAGCCGCAAAGAAGCGGGCTTGTGTGTGAAGCCTTCAGACTGCCGGGGGACAGTGGCTGCCGCTCTCCTGCCTGTTGAATTCACTCTCGGCAAGCGAATGGAAAGCGTTCCAGGACAACTTGCCTGCGTTTTGACTTGGTCCTGATGCGTCCCACCTTGGCAAATCTTGCTCGTCGCCAGAGGCTCCGAGATGCACCGAAGACGGTGGCAGCTGCTGAAAAGAAGGGCAGCGGTGAGTTTGTCGACAAGCAAGAACATGGGCAGCTGCCTGTGCTTGGGAAGGAACAGCTGCCTGGTTTTGGCAATTGCCTTCACAGCGCCCAGAAGCCCGGTGCTCTGCTGCTTTGTTTTTCACAGTCAGTCAATTGCACACTAGTGAAGCTGAGCCAGGCTCTTCAGCTTTGCTGCTTTTGAGCATCTGTGCTCCACTTATGCTCTGTGACATCTCTCGAGGTTGTTTGCCTCGGCCAGGCTGGAAAGTGCCCGCTAGTACCTAGAGCTGGGCAGGAGAGGGCAGAGAGCACTTCCATCTGACAGCAGGTTGCAGATTGCCTCGGAAAGAGCCGTGTCCTTGGAATGTGCAGCAAATCCTCTTTCTTTGCAATCCGCGGTTAGTGTGCAGTGCAGGTAGGCTCTCCCCTTGCCAAATGGAGTGGGAAAGATTTTCGCTAAGCTAGAGATGACTAGAGAAGCAGAAGCGCGGCTCCGGAGCTATCCGGAGGAAAGTGCCGCTTCCCGGCGTCTTTCGGCTTGAAGCGGGGCTCCGGAGCGCTTTGCTGCCGCTTTACTGAGCTGTGCGCGAATTAGCCGCTTCTTCGCCTCCGAGAAGCAGAGATCGCGGTTGCTTGGAAGAGGCGAAGAACGAAGCCGCAAAGAAGCGGGCTTGTGTGTGAAGCCTTCAGACTGCCGGGGGACAGTGGCTGCCGCTCTCCTGCCTGTTGAATTCACTCTCGGCAAGCGAATGGAAAGCGTTCCAGGACAACTTGCCTGCGTTTTGACTTGGTCCTGATGCGTCCCACCTTGGCAAGTCTTGCTCGTCGCCAGAGGCTCCGAGATGCACCGAAGACGGTGGCAGCTGCTGAAAAGAAGGGCAGCGGTGAGTTTGTCGACAAGCAAGAACATAGGCAGCTGCCTGTGCTTGGGAAGGAGCAGCTGCCTGGTTTTGGCAATTGCCTTCACAGCGCCCAGAAGCCCGGTGCTCTGCTGCTTTTTTTTTCCCAGTCAGTCAATTGCACACTAGTGAAGCTGAGCCAGGCTCTTCAGCTTTGCTGCTTTTGAGCATCTGTGCTCCACTTATGCTCTGTGACATCTCTCGAGGTTGTTTGCCTCGCCCAGGCTGGAAAGTGCCCGCTAGTACCTAGAGCTGGGCAGGAGAGGGCAGAGAGCACTTCCATCTGACAGCAGGTTGCAGATTGCCTCGGAAAGAGCCGTGTCCTTGGAATGTGCAGCAAATCCTCTTTCTTTGCAAACCGCACTTAGTGTGCAGTGCAGGTACACTCTCCCCTTGCCAAATGGAGTGGGAAAGATTTTCGCTAAGCTAGAGATGACTAGAGAAGCAGAAGCGCGGCTCCGGAGCTATCCGGAGGAAAGTGCCGCTTCCCGGCGTCTTTCGGCTTGAAGCGGCGCTCCGGAGCGCTCCGCTGCCGCTTTACTGAGCTGTGCGCGAATTAGCCGCTTCTTCGCCTCCGAGAAGCAGAGATCGCGGTTGCTTAGAAGAGGCGAAGAACGAAGCCGCAAAGAAGCGGGCTTGTGTGTGAAGCCTTCCAACTGCCAGAGGACAGTGGCTGCCGCTCTCCTGCCTGTTGAATTCACTCTCGGCAAGCGAATGGAAAGCGTTCCAGGACAACTTGCCTGGGTTTTGACTTGGTCCTGATGCGTCCCACCTTGGCAAATCTTGCTCGTCGCCAGAGGCTCCGAGATGCACCGAAGACGGTGGCAGCTGCTGAAAAGAAGGGCAGCGGTGAGTTTGTCGACAAGCAAGAACATGGGCAGCTGCCTGTGCTTGGGAAGGAACAGCTGCCTGGTTTTGGCAATTGCCTTCACAGCGCCCAGAAGCCCGGTGCTCTGCTGCTTTGTTTTTCGCAGTCAGTCAATTGCACACTAGTGAAGCTGAGCCAGGCTCTTCAGCTTTGCTGCTTTTGAGCATCTGTGCTCCACTTATGCTCTGTGACATCTCTCGAGGTTGTTTGCCTCGGCCAGGCTGGAAAGTGCCCGCTAGTACCTAGAGCTGGGCAGGAGAGGGCAGAGAGCACTTCCATCTGACAGCAGGTTGCAGATTGCCTCGGAAACAGCCGTGTCCTTGGAATGTGCAGCAAATCCTCTTTCTTTGCAAACCGCACTTAGTGTGCAGTGCAGGTACACTCTCCCCTTGCCAAATGGAGTGGGAAAGATTTTCGCTAAGCTAGAGATGACTAGAGAAGCAGAAGCGCGGCTCCGGAGCTATCCGGAGGAAAGTGCCGTTTCCCGGGGTCTTTCGGCTTGAAGCGGCGCTCCGGAGCGCTCCGCTGCCGCTTTACTGAGCTGTGCGCGAATTAGCCGCTTCTTCGCCTCCGAGAAGCAGAGATCGCGGTTGCTTAGAAGAGGCGAAGAACGAAGCCGCAAAGAAGCGGGCTTGTGTGTGAAGCCTTCCGACTGCCAGAGGACAGTGGCTGCCGCTCTCCTGCCTCTTGAATTCACTCTCGGCAAGCGAATGGAAAGCGTTCCAGGACAACTTGCCTGGGTTTTTACTTGGTCCTGATGTGTCCCACCTTGGCAAATCTTGCTCGTCGCCAGAGGCTCCGAGATGCACCGAAGACGGTGGCAGCTGCTGAAAAGAAGGGCAGCGGTGAGTTTGTCGACAAGCAAGAACATGGGCAGCTGCCTGTGCTTGGGAAGGAACAGCTGCCTGGTTTTGGCAATTGCCTTCACAGCGCCCAGAAGCCCGGTGCTCTGCTGCTTTTTTTTTCGCAGTCAGTCAATTGCACACTAGTGAAGCTGAGCCAGGCTCTTCAGCTTTGCTGCTTTTGAGCATCTGTGCTCCACTTATGCTCTGTGACATCTCTCGAGGTTGTTTGCCTCGGCCAGGCTGGAAAGTGCCCGCTAGTACCTAGAGCTGGGCAGGAGAGGGCAGAGAGCACTTCCATCTGACAGCAGGTTGCAGATTGCCTCGGAAAGAGCCGTGTCCTTGGAATGTGCAGCAAATCCTCTTTCTTTGCAATCCGCGGTTAGTGTGCAGTGCAGGTAGGCTCTCCCCTTGCCAAATGGAGTGGGAAAGCTTTTCGCTAAGCTAGAGATGACTAGAGAAGCAGAAGCGCGGCTCCGGAGCTATCCGGAGGAAAGTGCCGCTTCCCGGGGTCTTTCGGCTTGAAGCGGCGCTCCGGAGCGCTTTGCTGCCGCTTTACTGAGCTGTGCGCGAATTAGCCGCTTCTTCGCCTCCGAGAAGCAGAGATCGCGGTTGCTTGGAAGAGGCGAAGAACGAAGCCGCAAAGAAGCGGGCTTGTGTGTGAAGCCTTCAGACTGCCGGGGGACAGTGGCTGCCGCTCTCCTGCCTGTTGAATTCACTCTCGGCAAGCGAATGGAAAGCGTTCCAGGACAACTTGCCTGGGTTTTGACTTGGTCCTGATGCGTCCCACCTTGGCAAGTCTTGCTCGTCGCCAGAGGCTCCAAGATGCACCGAAGACGGTGGCAGCTGCTGAAAAGAAGGGCAGCGGTGAGTTTGTCGACAAGCAAGAACATAGGCAGCTGCCTGTGCTTGGGAAGGAGCAGCTGCCTGGTTTTGGCAATTGCCTTCACAGCGCCCAGAAGCCCGGTGCTCTGCTGCTTTTTTTTTCCCAGTCAGTCAATTGCACACTAGTGAAGCTGAGCCAGGCTCTTCAGCTTTGCTGCTTTTGAGCATCTGTGCTCCACTTATGCTCTGTGACATCTCTGGAGGTTGTTTGCCTCGCCCAGGCTGGAAAGTGCCCGCTAGTACCTAGAGCTGGGCAGGAGAGGGCAGAGAGCACTTCCATCTGACAGCAGGTTGCAGATTGCCTCGGAAAGAGCCGTGTCCTTGGAATGTGCAGCAAATCCTCTTTCTTTGCAAACCGCACTTAGTGTGCAGTGCAGGTACACTCTCCCCTTGCCAAATGGAGTGGGAAAGATTTTCGCTAAGCTAGAGATGACTAGAGAAGCAGAAGCGCGGCTCCGGAGCTATCCGGAGGAAAGTGCCGCTTCCCGGCGTCTTTCGGCTTGAAGCGGCGCTCCGGAGCGCTCCGCTGCCGCTTTACTGAGCTGTGCGCGAATTAGCCGCTTCTTCGCCTCCGAGAAGCAGAGATCGCGGTTGCTTAGAAGAGGCGAAGAACGAAGCCGCAAAGAAGCGGGCTTGTGTGTGAAGCCTTCAGACTGCCGGGGGACAGTGGCTGCCGCTCTCCTGCCTGTTGAATTCACTCTCGGCAAGCGAATGGAAAGCGTTCCAGGACAACTTGCCTGCGTTTTGACTTGGTCCTGATGCGTCCCACCTTGGCAAGTCTTGCTCGTCGCCAGAGGCTCCGAGATGCACCGAAGACGGTGGCAGCTGCTGAAAAGAAGGGCAGCGGTGAGTTTGTCGACAAGCAAGAACATAGGCAGCTGCCTGTGCTTGGGAAGGAGCAGCTGCCTGGTTTTGGCAATTGCCTTCACAGCGCCCAGAAGCCCGGTGCTCTGCTGCTTTTTTTTTCCCAGTCAGTCAATTGCACACTAGTGAAGCTGAGCCAGGCTCTTCAGCTTTGCTGCTTTTGAGCATCTGTGCTCCACTTATGCTCTGTGACATCTCTCGAGGTTGTTTGCCTCGGCCAGGCTGGAAAGTGCCCGCTAGTACCTAGAGCTGGGCAGGAGAGGGCAGAGAGCACTTCCATCTGACAGCAGGTTGCAGATTGCCTCGGAAAGAGCCGTGTCCTTGGAATGTGCAGCAAATCCTCTTTCTTTGCAAACCGCACTTAGTGTGCAGTGCAGGTACACTCTCCCCTTGCCAAATGGAGTGGGAAAGATTTTCGCTAAGCTAGAGATGACTAGAGAAGCAGAAGCGCGGCTCCGGAGCTATCCGGAGGAAAGTGCCGCTTCCCGGCGTCTTTCGGCTTGAAGCGGCGCTCCAGAGCGCTCCGCTGCCGCTTTACTGAGCTGTGCGCGAATTAGCCGCTTCTTCGCCTCCGAGAAGCAGAGATCGCGGTTGCTTAGAAGAGGCGAAGAACGAAGCCGCAAAGAAGCGGGCTTGTGTGTGAAGCCTTCCAACTGCCAGAGGACAGTGGCTGCCGCTCTCCTGCCTGTTGAATTCACTCTCGGCAAGCGAATGGAAAGCGTTCCAGGACAACTTGCCTGGGTTTTGACTTGGTCCTGATGTGTCCCACCTTGGCAAATCTTGCTCGTCGCCAGAGGCTCCGAGATGCACCGAAGACGGTGGCAGCTGCTGAAAAGAAGGGCAGCGGTGAGTTTGTCGACAAGCAAGAACATGGGCAGCTGCCTGTGCTTGGGAAGGAACAGCTGCCTGGTTTTGGCAATTGCCTTCACAGCGCCCAGAAGCCCGGTGCTCTGCTGCTTTTTTTTTCGCAGTCAGTCAATTGCACACTAGTGAAGCTGAGCCAGGCTCTTCAGCTTTGCTGCTTTTGAGCATCTGTGCTCCACTTATGCTCTGTGACATCTCTCGAGGTTGTTTGCCTCGGCCAGGCTGGAAAGTGCCCGCTAGTACCTAGAGCTGGGCAGGAGAGGGCAGAGAGCACTTCCATCTGACAGCAGGTTGCAGATTGCCTCGGAAAGAGCCGTGTCCTTGGAATGTGCAGCAAATCCTCTTTCTTTGCAATCCGCGGTTAGTGTGCAGTGCAGGTAGGCTCTCCCCTTGCCAAATGGAGTGGGAAAGCTTTTCGCTAAGCTAGAGATGACTAGAGAAGCAGAAGCGCGGCTCCGGAGCTATCCGGAGGAAAGTGCCGCTTCCCGGGGTCTTTCGGCTTGAAGCGGCGCTCCGGAGCGCTTTGCTGCCGCTTTACTGAGCTGTGCGCGAATTAGCCGCTTCTTCGCCTCCGAGAAGCAGAGATCGCGGTTGCTTGGAAGAGGCGAAGAACGAAGCCGCAAAGAAGCGGGCTTGTGTGTGAAGCCTTCAGACTGCCGGGGGACAGTGGCTGCCGCTCTCCTGCCTCTTGAATTCACTCTCGGCAAGCGAATGGAAAGCGTTCCAGGACAACTTGCCTGGGTTTTGACTTGGTCCTGATGCGTCCCACCTTGGCAAGTCTTGCTCGTCGCCAGAGGCTCCGAGATGCACCGAAGACGGTGGCAGCTGCTGAAAAGAAGGGCAGCGGTGAGTTTGTCGACAAGCAAGAACATAGGCAGCTGCCTGTGCTTGGGAAGGAGCAGCTGCCTGGTTTTGGCAATTGCCTTCACAGCGCCCAGAAGCCCGGTGCTCTGCTGCTTTTTTTTTCGCAGTCAGTCAATTGCACACTAGTGAAGCTGAGCCAGGCTCTTCAGCTTTGCTGCTTTTGAGCATCTGTGCTCCACTTATGCTCTGTGACATCTCTGGAGGTTGTTTGCCTCGCCCAGGCTAGCAAGTGCCCGCTAGTACCTAGAGCTGGGCAGGAGAGGGCAGAGAGCACTTCCATCTGACAGCAGGTTGCAGATTGCCTCGGAAAGAGCCGTGTCCTTGGAATGTGCAGCAAATCCTCTTTCTTTGCAAACCGCACTTAGTGTGCAGTGCAGGTACACTCTCCCCTTGCCAAATGGAGTGGGAAAGATTTTCGCTAAGCTAGAGATGACTAGAGAAGCAGAAGCGCGGCTCCGGAGCTATCCGGAGGAAAGTGCCGCTTCCCGGCGTCTTTCGGCTTGAAGCGGCGCTCCGGAGCGCTCCGCTGCCGCTTTACTGAGCTGTGCGCGAATTAGCCGCTTCTTCGCCTCCGAGAAGCAGAGATCGCGGTTGCTTGGAAGAGGCGAAGAACGAAGCCGCAAAGAAGCGGGCTTGTGTGTGAAGCCTTCCAACTGCCAGAGGACAGTGGCTGCCGCTCTCCTGCCTGTTGAATTCACTCTCGGCAAGCGAATGGAAAGCGTTCCAGGACAACTTGCCTGGGTTTTTACTTGGTCCTGATGTGTCCCACCTTGGCAAATCTTGCTCGTCGCCAGAGGCTCCGAGATGCACCGAAGACGGTGGCAGCTGCTGAAAAGAAGGGCAGCGGTGAGTTTGTCGACAAGCAAGAACATGGGCAGCTGCCTGTGCTTGGGAAGGAACAGCTGCCTGGTTTTGGCAATTGCCTTCACAGCGCCCAGAAGCCCGGTGCTCTGCTGCTTTGTTTTCCACAGTCAGTCAATTGCACACTAGTGAAGCTGAGCCAGGCTCTTCAGCTTTGCTGCTTTTGAGCATCTGTGCTCCACTTATGCTCTGTGACATCTCTCGAGGTTGTTTGCCTCGGCCAGGCTGGAAAGTGCCCGCTAGTACCTAGAGCTGGGCAGGAGAGGGCAGAGAGCACTTCCATCTGACAGCAGGTTGCAGATTGCCTCGGAAAGAGCCGTGTCCTTGGAATGTGCAGCAAATCCTCTTTCTTTGCAAACCGCGGTTAGTGTGCAGTGCAGGTACGCTCTCCCCTTGCCAAATGGAGTGGGAAAGCTTTTCGCTAAGCTAGAGATGACTAGAGAAGCAGAAGCGCGGCTCCGGAGCTATCCGGAGGAAAGTGCCGCTTCCCGGCGTCTTTCGGCTTGAAGCGGCACTCCGGAGCGCTGCGCTGCTGCTCTACTGAGCTGTGCGCGAATTAGCCGCTTCTTCGCCTCCGAGAAGCAGGGATCGCGGTTGCTTGGAAGAGGCGAAGAACGAAGCCGCAAAGAAGCGGGCTTGTGTGCGAAGCCTTCCGACTGCCGGAGGACGGTGGCTGCCGCTCTCCTGCCTGTTGAATTCACTCTCGGCAAGCGAATGGAAAGTGTTCCAGGACAACTTGCCTGGGTTTTGACTTGGTCCTGATGCCTCCCACCTTGGCAAGTCTTGCTCGTCGCCAGAGGCTCCGAGATGCACAGAAGACGGTGGCAGCTGCTGAAAAGAAGGGCAGCGGTGAGTTTGTCGACAAGCAAGAACATAGGCAGCTGCCTGTGCTTGGGAAGGAGCAGCTGCCTGGTTTTGGCAATTGCCTTCACAGCGCCCAGAAGCCCGGTGCTCTGCTGCTTTGTTTTTCGCAGTCAGTCAATTGCACACGAGTGAAGCTGAGCCAGGCTCTTCAGCTTTGCTGCTTTTGAGCATCTGTGCTCCACTTATGCTCTGTGACATCTCTGGAGGTTGTTTGCCTCGGCCAGGCTGGAAAGTGCCCGCTAGTGCCTAGAGCTGGGCAGGAGAGGGCAGAGAGCACTTCCATCTGACAGCAGGTTGCAGATTGCCTCGGAAAGAGCCGTGTCCTTGGAATGTGCAGCAAATCCTCTTTCTTTGCAAACCGCGGTTAGTGTGCAGTGCAGGTACGCTCTCCCCTTGCCAAATGGAGTGGGAAAGCTTTTCGCTAAGCTAGAGATGACTAGAGAAGCAGAAGCGCGGCTCCGGAGCTATCCGGAGGAAAGTGCCGCTTCCCGGCGTCTTTCGGCTTGAAGCGGCGCTCCAGAGCGCTTTGCTGCCGCTTTACTGAGCTGTGCGCGAACTAGCCGCTTCTGCGCCTCTGAGAAGCAGAGATCGCGGTTGCTTGGAAGAGGCGAAGAACGAAGCCGCAAAGAAGCGGGCTTGTGTGCGAAGCCTTCCGACTGCCGGAGGACGGTGGCTGCCGCTCTCCTGCCTCTTGAATTCACTCTCGGCAAGCGAATGGAAAGCGTTCCAGGACAACTTGCCTGCGTTTTGACTTGGTCCTGATGCCTCCCACCTTGGCAAGTCTTGCTCGTCGCCAGAGGCTCCGAGATGCACAGAAGACGGTGGCAGCTGCTGAAAAGAAGGGCAGCGGTGAGTTTGTCGACAAGCAAGAACATAGGCAGCTGCCTGTGCTTGGGAAGGAGCAGCTGCCTGGTTTTGGCAATTGCCTTCACAGCGCCCAGAAGCCCGGTGCTCTGCTGCTTTGTTTTTCGCAGTCAGTCAATTGCACACGAGTGAAGCTGAGCCAGGCTCTTCAGCTTTGCTGCTTTTGAGCATCTGTGCTCCACTTAGGCTCTGTGACATCTCTCGAGGTTGTTTGCCTCGGCCAGGCTGGAAAGTGCCCGCTAGTACCTAGAGCTGGGCAGGAGAGGGCAGAGAGCACTTCCATCTGACAGCAGGTTGCAGATTGCCTCGGAAAGAGCCGTGTCCTTGGAATGTGCAGCAAATCCTCTTTCTTTGCAAACCGCGGTTAGTGTGCAGTGCAGGTACGCTCTCCCCTTGCCAAATGGAGTGGGAAAGCTTTTCGCTGAGATAGAGATGACTAGAGAAGCAGAAGCGTGGCTCCGGAGCTATCCGGAGGAAAGTGCCGCTTCCCGGCGTCTTTCGGCTTGAAGCGGCGCTCCAGAGCGCTTTGCTGCCGCTTTACTGAGCTGTGCGCGAACTAGCCGCTTCTGCGCCTCTGAGAAGCAGAGATCGCGGTTGCTTGGAAGAGGCGAAGAACGAAGCCGCAAAGAAGCGGGCTTGTGTGCGAAGCCTTCCGACTGCCGGAGGACGGTGGCTGCCGCTCTCCTGCCTGTTGAATTCACTCTCGGCAAGCGAATGGAAAGCGTTCCAGGACAACTTGCCTGGGTTTTGACTTGGTCCTGATGCGTCCCACCTTGGCAAGTCTTGCTCGTCGCCAGAGGCTCCGAGATGCACAGAAGACGGTGGCAGCTGCTGAAAAGAAGGGCAGCGGTGAGTTTGTCGACAAGCAAGAACATAGGCAGCTGCCTGTGCTTGGGAAGGAGCAGCTGCCTGCTTTTGGCAATTGCCTTCACAGCGCCCAGAAGCCCGGTGCTCTGCTGCTTTGTTTTTCGCAGTCAGTCAATTGCACACTAGTGAAGCTGAGCCAGGCTCTTCAGCTTTGCTGCTTTTGAGCATCTGTGCTCCACTTATGCTCTGTGACATCTCTCGAGGTTGTTTGCCTCGGCCAGGCTGGAAAGTGCCCGCTAGTACCTAGAGCTGGGCAGGAGAGGGCAGAGAGCACTTCCATCTGACAGCAGGTTGCAGATTGCCTCGGAAAGAGCCGTGTCCTTGGAATGTGCAGCAAATCCTCTTTCTTTGCAAACCGCACTTAGTGTGCAGTGCAGGTACACTCTCCCCTTGCCAAATGGAGTGGGAAAGATTTTCGCTAAGCTAGAGATGACTAGAGAAGCAGAAGCGCGGCTCCGGAGCTATCCGGAGGAAAGTGCCGCTTCCCGGCGTCTTTCGGCTTGAAGCGGCGCTCCGGAGCGCTCCGCTGCCGCTTTACTGAGCTGTGCGCGAATTAGCCGCTTCTTCGCCTCCGAGAAGCAGAGATCGCGGTTGCTTGGAAGAGGCGAAGAACGAAGCCGCAAAGAAGCGGGCTTGTGTGTGAAGCCTTCCAACTGCCAGAGGACAGTGGCTGCCGCTCTCCTGCCTGTTGAATTCACTCTCGGCAAGCGAATGGAAAGCGTTCCAGGACAACTTGCCTGGGTTTTTACTTGGTCCTGATGTGTCCCACCTTGGCAAATCTTGCTCGTCGCCAGAGGCTCCGAGATGCACCGAAGACGGTGGCAGCTGCTGAAAAGAAGGGCAGCGGTGAGTTTGTCGACAAGCAAGAACATGGGCAGCTGCCTGTGCTTGGGAAGGAACAGCTGCCTGGTTTTGGCAATTGCCTTCACAGCGCCCAGAAGCCCGGTGCTCTGCTGCTTTGTTTTCCACAGTCAGTCAATTGCACACTAGTGAAGCTGAGCCAGGCTCTTCAGCTTTGCTGCTTTTGAGCATCTGTGCTCCACTTATGCTCTGTGACATCTCTCGAGGTTGTTGGCCTCGGCCAGGCTGGAAAGTGCCCGCTAGTACCTAGAGCTGGGCAGGAGAGGGCAGAGAGCACTTCCATCTGACAGCAGGTTGCAGATTGCCTCGGAAAGAGCCGTGTCCTTGGAATGTGCAGCAAATCCTCTTTCTTTGCAAACCGCGGTTAGTGTGCAGTGCAGGTACGCTCTCCCCTTGCCAAATGGAGTGGGAAAGCTTTTCGCTAAGCTAGAGATGACTAGAGAAGCAGAAGCGCGGCTCCGGAGCTATCCGGAGGAAAGTGCCGCTTCCCGGCGTCTTTCGGCTTGAAGCGGCACTCCGGAGCGCTGCGCTGCTGCTCTACTGAGCTGTGCGCGAATTAGCCGCTTCTTCGCCTCCGAGAAGCAGGGATCGCGGTTGCTTGGAAGAGGCGAAGAACGAAGCCGCAAAGAAGCGGGCTTGTGTGCGAAGCCTTCCGACTGCCGGAGGACGGTGGCTGCCGCTCTCCTGCCTGTTGAATTCACTCTCGGCAAGCGAATGGAAAGTGTTCCAGGACAACTTGCCTGGGTTTTGACTTGGTCCTGATGCCTCCCACCTTGGCAAGTCTTGCTCGTCGCCAGAGGCTCCGAGATGCACAGAAGACGGTGGCAGCTGCTGAAAAGAAGGGCAGCGGTGAGTTTGTCGACAAGCAAGAACATAGGCAGCTGCCTGTGCTTGGGAAGGAGCAGCTGCCTGGTTTTGGCAATTGCCTTCACAGCGCCCAGAAGCCCGGTGCTCTGCTGCTTTGTTTTTCGCAGTCAGTCAATTGCACACGAGTGAAGCTGAGCCAGGCTCTTCAGCTTTGCTGCTTTTGAGCATCTGTGCTCCACTTATGCTCTGTGACATCTCTGGAGGTTGTTTGCCTCGGCCAGGCTGGAAAGTGCCCGCTAGTGCCTAGAGCTGGGCAGGAGAGGGCAGAGAGCACTTCCATCTGACAGCAGGTTGCAGATTGCCTCGGAAAGAGCCGTGTCCTTGGAATGTGCAGCAAATCCTCTTTCTTTGCAAACCGCGGTTAGTGTGCAGTGCAGGTACGCTCTCCCCTTGCCAAATGGAGTGGGAAAGCTTTTCGCTAAGCTAGAGATGACTAGAGAAGCAGAAGCGCGGCTCCGGAGCTATCCGGAGGAAAGTGCCGCTTCCCGGCGTCTTTCGGCTTGAAGCGGCGCTCCAGAGCGCTTTGCTGCCGCTTTACTGAGCTGTGCGCGAACTAGCCGCTTCTGCGCCTCTGAGAAGCAGAGATCGCGGTTGCTTGGAAGAGGCGAAGAACGAAGCCGCAAAGAAGCGGGCTTGTGTGCGAAGCCTTCCGACTGCCGGAGGACGGTGGCTGCCGCTCTCCTGCCTCTTGAATTCACTCTCGGCAAGCGAATGGAAAGCGTTCCAGGACAACTTGCCTGCGTTTTGACTTGGTCCTGATGCCTCCCACCTTGGCAAGTCTTGCTCGTCGCCAGAGGCTCCGAGATGCACAGAAGACGGTGGCAGCTGCTGAAAAGAAGGGCAGCGGTGAGTTTGTCGACAAGCAAGAACATAGGCAGCTGCCTGTGCTTGGGAAGGAGCAGCTGCCTGGTTTTGGCAATTGCCTTCACAGCGCCCAGAAGCCCGGTGCTCTGCTGCTTTGTTTTTCGCAGTCAGTCAATTGCACACGAGTGAAGCTGAGCCAGGCTCTTCAGCTTTGCTGCTTTTGAGCATCTGTGCTCCACTTAGGCTCTGTGACATCTCTCGAGGTTGTTTGCCTCGGCCAGGCTGGAAAGTGCCCGCTAGTACCTAGAGCTGGGCAGGAGAGGGCAGAGAGCACTTCCATCTGACAGCAGGTTGCAGATTGCCTCGGAAAGAGCCGTGTCCTTGGAATGTGCAGCAAATCCTCTTTCTTTGCAAACCGCGGTTAGTGTGCAGTGCAGGTACGCTCTCCCCTTGCCAAATGGAGTGGGAAAGCTTTTCGCTGAGATAGAGATGACTAGAGAAGCAGAAGCGTGGCTCCGGAGCTATCCGGAGGAAAGTGCCGCTTCCCGGCGTCTTTCGGCTTGAAGCGGCGCTCCAGAGCGCTTTGCTGCCGCTTTACTGAGCTGTGCGCGAACTAGCCGCTTCTGCGCCTCTGAGAAGCAGAGATCGCGGTTGCTTGGAAGAGGCGAAGAACGAAGCCGCAAAGAAGCGGGCTTGTGTGCGAAGCCTTCCGACTGCCGGAGGACGGTGGCTGCCGCTCTCCTGCCTGTTGAATTCACTCTCGGCAAGCGAATGGAAAGCGTTCCAGGACAACTTGCCTGGGTTTTGACTTGGTCCTGATGCGTCCCACCTTGGCAAGTCTTGCTCGTCGCCAGAGGCTCCGAGATGCACAGAAGACGGTGGCAGCTGCTGAAAAGAAGGGCAGCGGTGAGTTTGTCGACAAGCAAGAACATAGGCAGCTGCCTGTGCTTGGGAAGGAGCAGCTGCCTGCTTTTGGCAATTGCCTTCACAGCGCCCAGAAGCCCGGTGCTCTGCTGCTTTGTTTTTCGCAGTCAGTCAATTGCACACTAGTGAAGCTGAGCCAGGCTCTTCAGCTTTGCTGCTTTTGAGCATCTGTGCTCCACTTATGCTCTGTGACATCTCTGGAGGTTGTTTGCCTCGGCCAGGCTGGAAAGTGCCCGCTAGTACCTAGAGCTGGGCAGGAGAGGGCAGAGAGCACTTCCATCTGACAGCAGGTTGCAGATTGCCTCGGAAAGAGCCGTGTCCTTGGAATGTGCAGCAAATCCTCTTTCTTTGCAAACCGCGGTTAGTGTGCAGTGCAGGTACGCTCTCCCCTTGCCAAATGGAGTGGGAAAGCTTTTCGCTGAGATAGAGATGACTAGAGAAGCAGAAGCGCGGCTCCGGAGCTATCCGGAGGAAAGTGCCGCTTCCCGGCGTCTTTCGGCTTGAAGCGGCGCTCCAGAGCGCTTTGCTGCCGCTTTACTGAGCTGTGCGCGAACTAGCCGCTTCTGCGCCTCTGAGAAGCAGAGATCGCGGTTGCTTGGAAGAGGCGAAGAACGAAGCCGCAAAGAAGCGGGCTTGTGTGCGAAGCCTTCCGACTGCCGGAGGACGGTGGCTGCCGCTCTCCTGCCTGTTGAATTCACTCTCGGCAAGCGAATGGAAAGTGTTCCAGGACAACTTGCCTGGGTTTTGACTTGGTCCTGATGCGTCCCACCTTGGCAAGTCTTGCTCGTCGCCAGAGGCTCCGAGATGCACAGAAGACGGTGGCAGCTGCTGAAAAGAAGGGCAGCGGTGAGTTTGTCGACAAGCAAGAACATAGGCAGCTGCCTGTGCTTGGGAAGGAGCAGCTGCCTGCTTTTGGCAATTGCCTTCACAGCGCCCAGAAGCCCGGTGCTCTGCTGCTTTGTTTTTCGCAGTCAGTCAATTGCACACTAGTGAAGCTGAGCCAGGCTCTTCAGCTTTGCTGCTTTTGAGCATCTGTGCTCCACTTAGGCTCTGTGACATCTCTCGAGGTTGTTTGCCTCGGCCAGGCTGGAAAGTGCCCGCTAGTACCTAGAGCTGGGCAGGAGAGGGCAGAGAGCACTTCCATCTGACAGCAGGTTGCAGATTGCCTCGGAAAGAGCCGTGTCCTTGGAATGTGCAGCAAATCCTCTTTCTTTGCAAACCGCGGTTAGTGTGCAGTGCAGGTACACTCTCCCCTTGCCAAATGGAGTGGGAAAGCTTTTCGCTAAGATAGAGATGACTAGAGAAGCAGAAGCGCGGCTCCGGAGCTATCCGGAGGAAAGTGCCGCTTCCCGGCGTCTTTCGGCTTGAAGAGGCGCTCCGGAGTGCTCCGCTGGCGCTGTGCTGAGCTGTGCGCGAATTAGCCGCTTCTGCGCCTCCGAGAAGCAGGGATCGCGGTTGCTTGGAAGAGGCGAAGAACGAAGCCGCAAAGAAGCGGGCTTGTGTGCGAAGCCTTCCGACTGCCGGAGGACGGTGGCTGCCGCTCTCCTGCCTGTTGAATTCACTCTCGGCAAGCGAATGGAAAGCGTTCCAGGACAACTTGCCTGGGTTTTGACTTGGTCCGGATGCGTCCCACCTTGGCAAGTCTTGCTCGTCGCCAGAGGCTCCGAGATGCACAGAAGACGGTGGCAGCTGCTGAAAAGAAGGGCAGCGGTGAGTTTGTCGACAAGCAAGAACATAGGCAGCTGCCTGTGCTTGGGAAGGAGCAGCTGCCTGGTTTTGGCAATTGCCTTCACAGCGCCCAGAAGCCCGGTGCTCTGCTGCTTTGTTTTTCGCAGTCAGTCAATTGCACACGAGTGAAGCTGAGCCAGGCTCTTCAGCTTTGCTGCTTTTGAGCATCTGTGCTCCACTTATGCTCTGTGACATCTCTGGAGGTTGTTTGCCTCGGCCAGGCTGGAAAGTGCCCGCTAGTGCCTAGAGCTGGGCAGGAGAGGGCAGAGAGCACTTCCATCTGACAGCAGGTTGCAGATTGCCTCGGAAAGAGCCGTGTCCTTGGAATGTGCAGCAAATCCTCTTTCTTTGCAAACCGCGGTTAGTGTGCAGTGCAGGTACGCTCTCCCCTTGCCAAATGGAGTGGGAAAGCTTTTCGCTAAGCTAGAGATGACTAGAGAAGCAGAAGCGCGGCTCCGGAGCTATCCGGAGGAAAGTGCCGCTTCCCGGCGTCTTTCGGCTTGAAGCGGCGCTCCAGAGCGCTTTGCTGCCGCTTTACTGAGCTGTGCGCGAACTAGCCGCTTCTGCGCCTCTGAGAAGCAGAGATCGCGGTTGCTTGGAAGAGGCGAAGAACGAAGCCGCAAAGAAGCGGGCTTGTGTGCGAAGCCTTCCGACTGCCGGAGGACGGTGGCTGCCGCTCTCCTGCCTGTTGAATTCACTCTCGGCAAGCGAATGGAAAGCGTTCCAGGACAACTTGCCTGGGTTTTGACTTGGTCCGGATGCGTCCCACCTTGGCAAGTCTTGCTCGTCGCCAGAGGCTCCGAGATGCACAGAAGACGGTGGCAGCTGCTGAAAAGAAGGGCAGCGGTGAGTTTGTCGACAAGCAAGAACATAGGCAGCTGCCTGTGCTTGGGAAGGAGCAGCTGCCTGGTTTTGGCAATTGCCTTCACAGCGCCCAGAAGCCCGGTGCTCTGCTGCTTTGTTTTTCGCAGTCAGTCAATTGCACACTAGTCAAGCTGAGCCAGGCTCTTCAGCTTTGCTGCTTTTGAGCATCTGTGCTCCACTTATGCTCTGTGACATCTCTGGAGGTTGTTTGCCTCGGCCAGGCTGGAAAGTGCCCGCTAGTGCCTAGAGCTGGGCAGGAGAGGGCAGAGAGCACTTCCATCTGACAGCAGGTTGCAGATTGCCTCGGAAAGAGCCGTGTCCTTGGAATGTGCAGCAAATCCTCTTTCTTTGCAAACCGCGGTTAGTGTGCAGTGCAGGTACGCTCTCCCCTTGCCAAATGGAGTGGGAAAGCTTTTCGCTAAGCTAGAGATGACTAGAGAAGCAGAAGCGCGGCTCCGGAGCTATCCGGAGGAAAGTGCCGCTTCCCGGCGTCTTTCGGCTTGAAGCGGCGCTCCAGAGCGCTTTGCTGCCGCTTTACTGAGCTGTGCGCGAACTAGCCGCTTCTGCGCCTCTGAGAAGCAGAGATCGCGGTTGCTTGGAAGAGGCGAAGAACGAAGCCGCAAAGAAGCGGGCTTGTGTGCGAAGCCTTCCGACTGCCGGAGGACGGTGGCTGCCGCTCTCCTGCCTGTTGAATTCACTCTCGGCAAGCGAATGGAAAGCGTTCCAGGACAACTTGCCTGGGTTTTGACTTGGTCCGGATGCGTCCCACCTTGGCAAGTCTTGCTCGTCGCCAGAGGCTCCGAGATGCACAGAAGACGGTGGCAGCTGCTGAAAAGAAGGGCAGCGGTGAGTTTGTCGACAAGCAAGAACATAGGCAGCTGCCTGTGCTTGGGAAGGAGCAGCTGCCTGCTTTTGGCAATTGCCTTCACAGCGCCCAGAAGCCCGGTGCTCTGCTGCTTTGTTTTTCGCAGTCAGTCAATTGCACACTAGTGAAGCTGAGCCAGGCTCTTCAGCTTTGCTGCTTTTGAGCATCTGTGCTCCACTTAGGCTCTGTGACATCTCTCGAGGTTGTTTGCCTCGGCCAGGCTGGAAAGTGCCCGCTAGTACCTAGAGCTGGGCAGGAGAGGGCAGAGAGCACTTCCATCTGACAGCAGGTTGCAGATTGCCTCGGAAAGAGCCGTGTCCTTGGAATGTGCAGCAAATCCTCTTTCTTTGCAAACCGCGGTTAGTGTGCAGTGCAGGTACGCTCTCCCCTTGCCAAATGGAGTGGGAAAGCTTTTCGCTGAGATAGAGATGACTAGAGAAGCAGAAGCGCGGCTCCGGAGCTATCCGGAGGAAAGTGCCGCTTCCCGGCGTCTTTCGGCTTGAAGAGGCGCTCCAGAGCGCTTTGCTGCCGCTTTACTGAGCTGTGCGCGAACTAGCCGCTTCTGCGCCTCTGAGAAGCAGAGATCGCGGTTGCTTGGAAGAGGCGAAGAACGAAGCCGCAAAGAAGCGGGCTTGTGTGCGAAGCCTTCCGACTGCCGGAGGACGGTGGCTGCCGCTCTCCTGCCTGTTGAATTCACTCTCGGCAAGCGAATGGAAAGCGTTCCAGGACAACTTGCCTGGGTTTTGACTTGGTCCTGATGCCTCCCACCTTGGCAAGTCTTGCTCGTCGCCAGAGGCTCCGAGATGCACAGAAGACGGTGGCAGCTGCTGAAAAGAAGGGCAGCGGTGAGTTTGTCGACAAGCAAGAACATAGGCAGCTGCCTGTGCTTGGGAAGGAGCAGCTGCCTGGTTTTGGCAATTGCCTTCACAGCGCCCAGAAGCCCGGTGCTCTGCTGCTTTGTTTTTCGCAGTCAGTCAATTGCACACTAGTGAAGCTGAGCCAGGCTCTTCAGCTTTGCTGCTTTTGAGCATCTGTGCTCCACTTAGGCTCTGTGACATCTCTCGAGGTTGTTTGCCTCGGCCAGGCTGGAAAGTGCCCGCTAGTACCTAGAGCTGGGCAGGAGAGGGCAGAGAGCACTTCCATCTGACAGCAGGTTGCAGATTGCCTCGGAAAGAGCCGTGTCCTTGGAATGTGCAGCAAATCCTCTTTCTTTGCAAACCGCGGTTAGTGTGCAGTGCAGGTACGCTCTCCCCTTGCCAAATGGAGTGGGAAAGCTTTTCGCTAAGCTAGAGATGACTAGAGAAGCAGAAGCGCGGCTCCGGAGCTATCCGGAGGAAAGTGCCGCTTCCCGGCGTCTTTCGGCTTGAAGCGGCGCTCCGGAGCGCTCCGCTGGCGCTCTGCTGAGCTGTGCGCGAATTAGCCGCTTCTGCGCCTCCGAGAAGCAGAGATCGCGGTTGCTTGGAAGAGGCGAAGAACGAAGCCGCAAAGAAGCGGGCTTGTGTGCGAAGCCTTCCGACTGCCGGAGGACGGTGGCTGCCGCTCTCCTGCCTCTTGAATTCACTCTCGGCAAGCGAATGGAAAGCGTTCCAGGACAACTTGCCTGGGTTTTGACTTGGTCCTGATGCCTCCCACCTTGGCAAGTCTTGCTCGTCGCCAGAGGCTCCGAGATGCACAGAAGACGGTGGCAGCTGCTGAAAAGAAGGGCAGCGGTGAGTTTGTCGACAAGCAAGAACATAGGCAGCTGCCTGTGCTTGGGAAGGAGCAGCTGCCTGCTTTTGGCAATTGCCTTCACAGCGCCCAGAAGCCCGGTGCTCTGCTGCTTTGTTTTTCGCAGTCAGTCAATTGCACACGAGTGAAGCTGAGCCAGGCTCTTCAGCTTTGCTGCTTTTGAGCATCTGTGCTCCACTTAGGCTCTGTGACATCTCTCGAGGTTGTTTGCCTCGGCCAGGCTGGAAAGTGCCCGCTAGTGCCTAGAGCTGGGCAGGAGAGGGCAGAGAGCACTTCCATCTGACAGCAGGTTGCAGATTGCCTCGGAAAGAGCCGTGTCCTTGGAATGTGCAGCAAATCCTCTTTCTTTGCAAACCGCGGTTAGTGTGCAGTGCAGGTACGCTCTCCCCTTGCCAAATGGAGTGGGAAAGCTTTTCGCTGAGATAGAGATGACTAGAGAAGCAGAAGCGCGGCTCCGGAGCTATCCGGAGGAAAGTGCCGCTTCCCGGCGTCTTTCGGCTTGAAGCGGCGCTCCAGAGCGCTTTGCTGCCGCTTTACTGAGCTGTGCGCGAACTAGCCGCTTCTGCGCCTCTGAGAAGCAGAGATCGCGGTTGCTTGGAAGAGGCGAAGAACGAAGCCGCAAAGAAGCGGGCTTGTGTGCGAAGCCTTCCGACTGCCGGAGGACGGTGGCTGCCGCTCTCCTGCCTGTTGAATTCACTCTCGGCAAGCGAATGGAAAGCGTTCCAGGACAACTTGCCTGGGTTTTGACTTGGTCCTGATGCGTCCCACCTTGGCAAGTCTTGCTCGTCGCCAGAGGCTCCGAGATGCACAGAAGACGGTGGCAGCTGCTGAAAAGAAGGGCAGCGGTGAGTTTGTCGACAAGCAAGAACATAGGCAGCTGCCTGTGCTTGGGAAGGAGCAGCTGCCTGGTTTTGGCAATTGCCTTCACAGCGCCCAGAAGCCCGGTGCTCTGCTGCTTTGTTTTTCGCAGTCAGTCAATTGCACACTAGTGAAGCTGAGCCAGGCTCTTCAGCTTTGCTGCTTTTGAGCATCTGTGCTCCACTTAGGCTCTGTGACATCTCTCGAGGTTGTTTGCCTCGGCCAGGCTGGCAAGTGCCCGCTAGTACCTAGAGCTGGGCAGGAGAGGGCAGAGAGCACTTCCATCTGACAGCAGGTTGCAGATTGCCTCGGAAAGAGCCGTGTCCTTGGAATGTGCAGCAAATCCTCTTTCTTTGCAAACCGCGGTTAGTGTGCAGTGCAGGTACACTCTCCCCTTGCCAAATGGAGTGGGAAAGCTTTTCGCTAAGATAGAGATGACTAGAGAAGCAGAAGCGCGGCTCCGGAGCTATCCGGAGGAAAGTGCCGCTTCCCGGCGTCTTTCGGCTTGAAGAGGCGCTCCGGAGTGCTCCGCTGGCGCTGTGCTGAGCTGTGCGCGAATTAGCCGCTTCTGCG
Organism: Anomalospiza imberbis; assembly: GCF_031753505.1. NCBI lineage: Eukaryota > Metazoa > Chordata > Aves > Passeriformes > Viduidae > Anomalospiza > Anomalospiza imberbis. The sequence continues at coordinate 8,429 of NW_027100368.1, read as the reverse complement.
CCTCCGAGAAGCAGGGATCGCGGTTGCTTGGAAGAGGCGAAGAACGAAGCCGCAAAGAAGCGGGCTTGTGTGCGAAGCCTTCCGACTGCCGGAGGACGGTGGCTGCCGCTCTCCTGCCTGTTGAATTCACTCTCGGCAAGCGAATGGAAAGCGTTCCAGGACAACTTGCCTGGGTTTTGACTTGGTCCGGATGCGTCCCACCTTGGCAAGTCTTGCTCGTCGCCAGAGGCTCCGAGATGCACAGAAGACGGTGGCAGCTGCTGAAAAGAAGGGCAGCGGTGAGTTTGTCGACAAGCAAGAACATAGGCAGCTGCCTGTGCTTGGGAAGGAGCAGCTGCCTGGTTTTGGCAATTGCCTTCACAGCGCCCAGAAGCCCGGTGCTCTGCTGCTTTGTTTTTCGCAGTCAGTCAATTGCACACTAGTGAAGCTGAGCCAGGCTCTTCAGCTTTGCTGCTTTTGAGCATCTGTGCTCCACTTATGCTCTGTGACATCTCTGGAGGTTGTTTGCCTCGGCCAGGCTGGAAAGTGCCCGCTAGTGCCTAGAGCTGGGCAGGAGAGGGCAGAGAGCACTTCCATCTGACAGCAGGTTGCAGATTGCCTCGGAAAGAGCCGTGTCCTTGGAATGTGCAGCAAATCCTCTTTCTTTGCAAACCGCGGTTAGTGTGCAGTGCAGGTACGCTCTCCCCTTGCCAAATGGAGTGGGAAAGCTTTTCGCTAAGCTAGAGATGACTAGAGAAGCAGAAGCGCGGCTCCGGAGCTATCCGGAGGAAAGTGCCGCTTCCCGGCGTCTTTCGGCTTGAAGCGGCGCTCCAGAGCGCTTTGCTGCCGCTTTACTGAGCTGTGCGCGAACTAGCCGCTTCTGCGCCTCTGAGAAGCAGAGATCGCGGTTGCTTGGAAGAGGCGAAGAACGAAGCCGCAAAGAAGCGGGCTTGTGTGCGAAGCCTTCCGACTGCCGGAGGACGGTGGCTGCCGCTCTCCTGCCTGTTGAATTCACTCTCGGCAAGCGAATGGAAAGCGTTCCAGGACAACTTGCCTGGGTTTTGACTTGGTCCTGATGCCTCCCACCTTGGCAAGTCTTGCTCGTCGCCAGAGGCTCCGAGATGCACAGAAGACGGTGGCAGCTGCTGAAAAGAAGGGCAGCGGTGAGTTTGTCGACAAGCAAGAACATAGGCAGCTGCCTGTGCTTGGGAAGGAGCAGCTGCCTGGTTTTGGCAATTGCCTTCACAGCGCCCAGAAGCCCGGTGCTCTGCTGCTTTGTTTTTCGCAGTCAGTCAATTGCACACTAGTCAAGCTGAGCAGGCTCTTCAGCTTTGCTGCTTTTGAGCATCTGTGCTCCACTTATGCTCTGTGACATCTCTCGAGGTTGTTTGCCTCGGCCAGGCTGGAAAGTGCCCGCTAGTACCTAGAGCTGGGCAGGAGAGGGCAGAGAGCACTTCCATCTGACAGCAGGTTGCAGATTGCCTCGGAAAGAGCCGTGTCCTTGGAATGTGCAGCAAATCCTCTTTCTTTGCAAACCGCGGTTAGTGTGCAGTGCAGGTACGCTCTCCCCTTGCCAAATGGAGTGGGAAAGCTTTTCGCTAAGCTAGAGATGACTAGAGAAGCAGAAGCGCGGCTCCGGAGCTATCCGGAGGAAAGTGCCGCTTCCCGGCGTCTTTCGGCTTGAAGCGGCGCTCCAGAGCGCTTTGCTGCCGCTTTACTGAGCTGTGCGCGAACTAGCCGCTTCTGCGCCTCTGAGAAGCAGAGATCGCGGTTGCTTGGAAGAGGCGAAGAACGAAGCCGCAAAGAAGCGGGCTTGTGTGCGAAGCCTTCCGACTGCCGGAGGACGGTGGCTGCCGCTCTCCTGCCTGTTGAATTCACTCTCGGCAAGCGAATGGAAAGCGTTCCAGGACAACTTGCCTGGGTTTTGACTTGGTCCGGATGCGTCCCACCTTGGCAAGTCTTGCTCGTCGCCAGAGGCTCCGAGATGCACAGAAGACGGTGGCAGCTGCTGAAAAGAAGGGCAGCGGTGAGTTTGTCGACAAGCAAGAACATAGGCAGCTGCCTGTGCTTGGGAAGGAGCAGCTGCCTGGTTTTGGCAATTGCCTTCACAGCGCCCAGAAGCCCGGTGCTCTGCTGCTTTGTTTTCGCAGTCAGTCAATTGCACACTAGTGAAGCTGAGCCAGGCTCTTCAGCTTTGCTGCTTTTGAGCATCTGTGCTCCACTTATGCTCTGTGACATCTCTGGAGGTTGTTTGCCTCGGCCAGGCTGGAAAGTGCCCGCTAGTGCCTAGAGCTGGGCAGGAGAGGGCAGAGAGCACTTCCATCTGACAGCAGGTTGCAGATTGCCTCGGAAAGAGCCGTGTCCTTGGAATGTGCAGCAAATCCTCTTTCTTTGCAAACCGCGGTTAGTGTGCAGTGCAGGTACGCTCTCCCCTTGCCAAATGGAGTGGGAAAGCTTTTCGCTAAGCTAGAGATGACTAGAGAAGCAGAAGCGCGGCTCCGGAGCTATCCGGAGGAAAGTGCCGCTTCCCGGCGTCTTTCGGCTTGAAGCGGCGCTCCCGGAGCGCTCCGCTGGCGCTCTGCTGAGCTGTGCGCGAATTAGCCGCTTCTGCGCCTCCGAGAAGCAGATCGCGGTTGCTTGGAAGAGGCGAAGAACGAAGCCGCAAAGAAGCGGGCTTGTGTGCGAAGCCTTCCGACTGCCGGAGGACGGTGGCTGCCGCTCTCCTGCCTCTTGAATTCACTCTCGGCAAGCGAATGGAAAGCGTTCCAGGACAACTTGCCTGGGTTTTGACTTGGTCCTGATGCCTCCCACCTTGGCAAGTCTTGCTCGTCGCCAGAGGCTCCGAGATGCACAGAAGACGGTGGCAGCTGCTGAAAAGAAGGGCAGCGGTGAGTTTGTCGACAAGCAAGAACATAGGCAGCTGCCTGTGCTTGGAAGGAGCAGCTGCCTGGTTTTGGCAATTACCTTCACAGCGCCCAGAAGCCCGGTGCTCTGCTGCTTTGTTTTTCGCAGTCAGTCAATTGCACACTAGTGAAGCTGAGCCAGGCTCTTCAGCTTTGCTGCTTTTGAGCATCTGTGCTCCACTTAGGCTCTGTGACATCTCTGGAGGTTGTTTGCCTCGGCCAGGCTGGAAAGTGCCCGCTAGTACCTAGAGCTGGGCAGGAGAGGGCAGAGAGCACTTCCATCTGACAGCAGGTTGCAGATTGCCTCGGAAAGAGCCGTGTCCTTGGAATGTGCAGCAAATCCTCTTTCTTTGCAAACCGCAGTTAGTGTGCAGTGTAGGTACACTCTCCCCTTGCCAAATGGAGTGGGAAAGCTTTTCGCTAAGCTAGAGATAACTAGAGAAGCAGAAGCGCGGCTCCGGAGCTATCCGGAGGAAAGTGCCGCTTCCCGGCGTCTTTCGGCTTGAAGCGGCACTCCGGAGCGCTTTGCTGCCGCTTTTACTGAGCTGTGCGCGAACTAGCCGCTTCTGCGCCTCTGAGAAGCAGAGATCGCGGTTGCTTGGAAGAGGCGAAGAACGAAGCCGCAAAGAAGCGGGCTTGTGTGCGAAGCCTTCCGACTGCCGGAGGACGGTGGCTGCCGCTCTCCTGCCTCTTGAATTCACTCTCGGCAAGCGAATGGAAAGCGTTCCAGGACAACTTGCCTGGGTTTTGACTTGGTCCTGATGCGTCCCACCTTGGCAAGTCTTGCTCGTCGCCAGAGGCTCCGAGATGCACAGAAGACGGTGGCAGCTGCTGAAAAGAAGGGCAGCGGTGAGTTTGTCGACAAGCAAGAACATAGGCAGCTGCCTGTGCTTGGGAAGGAGCAGCTGCCTGCTTTTGGCAATTGCCTTCACAGCGCCCAGAAGCCCGGTGCTCTGCTGCTTTGTTTTTCGCAGTCAGTCAATTGCACACTAGTGAAGCTGAGCCAGGCTCTTCAGCTTTGCTGCTTTTGAGCATCTGTGCTCCACTTATGCTCTGTGACATCTCTGGAGGTTGTTTGCCTCGGCCAGGCTGGAAAGTGCCCGCTAGTACCTAGAGCTGGGCAGGAGAGGGCAGAGAGCACTTCCATCTGACAGCAGGTTGCAGATTGCCTCGGAAAGAGCCGTGTCCTTGGAATGTGCAGCAAATCCTCTTTCTTTGCAAACCGCGGTTAGTGTGCAGTGCAGGTACGCTCTCCCCTTGCCAAATGGAGTGGGAAAGCTTTTCGCTGAGATAGAGATGACTAGAGAAGCAGAAGCGCGGCTCCGGAGCTATCCGGAGGAAAGTGCCGCTTCCCGGCGTCTTTCGGCTTGAAGCGGCGCTCCAGAGCGCTTTGCTGCCGCTTTACTGAGCTGTGCGCGAACTAGCCGCTTCTGCGCCTCTGAGAAGCAGAGATCGCGGTTGCTTGGAAGAGGCGAAGAACGAAGCCGCAAAGAAGCGGGCTTGTGTGCGAAGCCTTCCGACTGCCGGAGGACGGTGGCTGCCGCTCTCCTGCCTCTTGAATTCACTCTCGGCAAGCGAATGGAAAGCGTTCCAGGACAACTTGCCTGGGTTTTGACTTGGTCCTGATGCCTCCCACCTTGGCAAGTCTTGCTCGTCGCCAGAGGCTTCGAGATGCACAGAAGACGGTGGCAGCTGCTGAAAAGAAGGGCAGCGGTGAGTTTGTCGACAAGCAAGAACATAGGCAGCTGCCTGTGCTTGGGAAGGAGCAGCTGCCTGCTTTTGGCAATTGCCTTCACAGCGCCCAGAAGCCCGGTGCTCTGCTGCTTTGTTTTTCGCAGTCAGTCAATTGCACACTAGTGAAGCTGAGCCAGGCTCTTCAGCTTTGCTGCTTTTGAGCATCTGTGCTCCACTTATGCTCTGTGACATCTCTGGAGGTTGTTTGCCTCGGCCAGGCTGGAAAGTGCCCGCTAGTACCTAGAGCTGGGCAGGAGAGGGCAGAGAGCACTTCCATCTGACAGCAGGTTGCAGATTGCCTCGGAAAGAGCCGTGTCCTTGGAATGTGCAGCAAATCCTCTTTCTTTGCAAACCGCGGTTAGTGTGCAGTGCAGGTACACTCTCCCCTTGCCAAATGGAGTGGGGAAAGCTTTTCGCTAAGATAGAGATGACTAGAGAAGCAGAAGCGCGGCTCCGGAGCTATCCGGAGGGAAAGTGCCGCTTCCCGGCGTCTTTCGGCTTGAAGAGGCGCTCCGGAGTGCTCGCTGGCGCTCTGCTGAGCTGTGCGCGAATTAGCCGCTTCTGCGCCTCCGAGAAGGCAGGGATCGCGGTTGCTTGGAAGAGGCGAAGAACGAAGCCGCAAAGAAGCGGGCTTGTGTGCGAAGCCTTCCGACTGCCGGAGGACGGTGGCTGCCGCTCTCCTGCCTGTTGAATTCACTCTCGGCAAGCGAATGGAAAGCGTTCCAGGACAACTTGCCTGGGTTTTGACTTGGTCCTGATGCCTCCCACCTTGGCAAGTCTTGCTCGTCGCCAGAGGCTCCGAGATGCACAGAAGACAGGTGGCAGCTGCTGAAAAGAAGGGCAGCGGTGAGTTTGTCGACAAGCAAGAACATAGGCAGCTGCCTGTGCTTGGGAAGGAGCAGCTGCCTGGTTTTGGCAATTGCCTTCACAGCGCCCAGAAGCCCGGTGCTCTGCTGCTTTGTTTTTCGCAGTCAGTCAATTGCACACTAGTGAAGCTGAGCCAGGCTCTTCAGCTTTGCTGCTTTTGAGCATCTGTGCTCCACTTAGGCTCTGTGACATCTCTCGAGGTTGTTTGCCTCGGCCAGGCTGGAAAGTGCCCGCTAGTGCCTAGAGCTGGGCAGGAGAGGGCAGAGAGCACTTCCATCTGACAGCAGGTTGCAGATTGCCTCGGAAAGAGCCGTGTCCTTGGAATGTGCAGCAAATCCTCTTTCTTTGCAAACCGCGGTTAGTGTGCAGTGCAGGTACGCTCTCCCCTCGCCAAATGGAGTGGGAAAGCTTTTCGCTAAGCTAGAGATGACTAGAGAAGCAGAAGCGCGGCTCCGGAGCTATCCGGAGGAAAGTGCCGCTTCCCGGGCGTCTTTCGGCTTGAAGCGGCGCTCCAGAGCGCTTTGCTGCCGCTTTACTGAGCTGTGCGCGAACTAGCCGCTTCTTCGCCTCTGAGAAGCAGAGATCGCGGTTGCTTGGAAGAGGCGAAGAACGAAGCCGCAAAGAAGCGGGCTTGTGTGCGAAGCCTTCAGACTGCCGGAGGACGGTGGCTGCCGCTCTCCTGCCTCTTGAATTCACTCTCGGCAAGAGAATGGAAAGCGTTCCAGGACAACTTGCCTGGGTTTTGACTTGGTCCGGATGCGTCCCACCTTGGCAAGTCTTGCTCGTCGCCAGAGGCTCCGAGATGCACAGAAGACGGTGGCAGCTGCTGAAAAGAAGGGCAGCGGTGAGTTTGTCGACAAGCAAGAACATAGGCAGCTGCCTGTGCTTGGGAAGGAGCAGCTGCCTGCTTTTGGCAATTGCCTTCACAGCGCCCAGAAGCCCGGTGCTCTGCTGCTTTGTTTTTCGCAGTCAGTCAATTGCACACTAGTGAAGCTGAGCCAGGCTCTTCAGCTTTGCTGCTTTTGAGCATCTGTGCTCCACTTAGGCTCTGTGACATCTCTCGAGGTTGTTTGCCTCGGCCAGGCTGGAAAGTGCCCGCTAGTACCTAGAGCTGGGCAGGAGAGGGCAGAGAGCACTTCCATCTGACAGCAGGTTGCAGATTGCCTCGGAAAGAGCCGTGTCCTTGGAATGTGCAGCAAATCCTCTTTCTTTGCAAACCGCGGTTAGTGTGCAGTGCAGGTACGCTCTCCCCTTGCCAATGGAGTGGGAAAGCTTTTCGCTGAGATAGAGATGACTAGAGAAGCAGAAGCGCGGCTCCGGAGCTATCCGGAGGAAAGTGCCGCTTCCCGGCGTCTTTCGCTTGAAGAGGCGCTCCAGAGCCGCTTTGCTGCCGCTTTACTGAGCTGTGCGCGAACTAGCCGCTTCTGCGCCTCTGAGAAGCAGAGATCGCGGTTGCTTGGAAGAGGCGAAGAACGAAGCCGCAAAGAAGCGGGCTTGTGTGCGAAGCCTTCCGACTGCCGGAGGACGGTGGCTGCCGCTCTCCTGCCTGTTGAATTCACTCTCGGCAAGCGAATGGAAAGCGTTCCAGGACAACTTGCCTGGGTTTTGACTTGGTCCTGATGCCTCCCACCTTGGCAAGTCTTGCTCGTCGCCAGAGGCTCCGAGATGCACAGAAGACGGTGGCAGCTGCTGAAAAGAAGGCAGCGGTGAGTTTGTCGACAAGCAAGAACATAGGCAGCTGCCTGTGCTTGGGAAGGAGCAGCTGCCTGGTTTTGCAATTGCCTTCACAGCGCCCAGAAGCCCGGTGCTCTGCTGCTTTGTTTTTCGCAGTCAGTCAATTGCACACTAGTGAAGCTGAGCCAGGCTCTTCAGCTTTGCTGCTTTTGAGCATCTGTGCTCCACTTAGGCTCTGTGACCATCTCTCGAGGTTGTTTGCCTCGGCCAGGCTGGAAAGTGCCCGCTAGTACCTAGAGCTGGGCAGGAGAGGGCAGAGAGCACTTCCATCTGACAGCAGGTTGCAGATTGCCTCGGAAAGAGCCGTGTCCTTGGAATGTGCAGCAAATCCTCTTTCTTTGCAAACCGCGGTTAGTGTGCAGTGCAGGTACGCTCTCCCCTTGCCAAATGGAGTGGGAAAGCTTTTCGCTAAGCTAGAGATGACTAGAGAAGCAGAAGCGCGGCTCCGGAGCTATCCGGAGGAAAGTGCCGCTTCCCGGCGTCTTTCGGCTTGAAGCGGCGCTCCGGAGCGCTCCGCTGGCGCTCTGCTGAGCTGTGCGCGAATTAGCCGCTTCTGCGCCTCCGAGAAGCAGAGATCGCGGGTTGCTTGGAAGAGGCGAAGAACGAAGCCGCAAAGAAGCGGGCTTGTGTGCGAAGCCTTCCGACTGCCGGAGGACGGTGGCTGCCGCTCTCCTGCCTCTTGAATTCACTCTCGGCAAGCGAATGGAAAGCGTTCCAGGACAACTTGCCTGGGTTTTGACTTGGTCCTGATGCCTCCCACCTTGGCAAGTCTTGCTCGTCGCCAGAGGCTCCGAGATGCACAGAAGACGGTTGCAGCTGCTGAAAAGAAGGGCAGCGGTGAGTTTGTCGACAAGCAAGAACATAGGCAGCTGCCTGTGCTTGGGAAGGAGCAGCTGCCTGCTTTTGGCAATTGCCTTCACAGCGCCCAGAAGGCCCGGTGCTCTGCTGCTTTGTTTTTTCGCAGTCAGTCAATTGCACACGATGTGAAGCTGAGCCAGGCTCTTCAGCTTTGCTGCTTTTGAGCATCTGTGCTCCACTTAGGCTCTGTGACATCTCTCGAGGTTGTTTGCTCGGGCCAGGCTGGAAAGTGCCCGCTAGTGCCTAGAGCTGGGCAGGAGAGGCAGAGAGCACTTCCATCTGACAGCAGGTTGCAGATTGCCTCGGAAGAGCCGTGTCCTTGGAATGTGCAGCAAATCCTCTTTCTTTGCAAAC